>NW_013666250.1:262210-280103 GCF_000517525.1 Limulus polyphemus
CGAAAACCTTTGAGCTATACTCGACCGGCAAGTCAAGAAACAACAAAAAACCAACTTCGAAGAAGCGATCTACTCCAAGTTTTGAAGCAAGAGTGGGCGAAAATTCCACAATCTAAAATTGACGAGATGATTCTCACGATGCCCCAAAGGATCAACGAACTCCACGAAGCGAAAGGAAGATCTACTAGATATTAATTAAATTATAAATATATCAATTCATGTGAATATGACTGAAAAAATTCATTTTTTCTGAAAACTTGTAATAATTCCCCTCCCAGCTTCACTGTATATTGACTATGATACAATTCTCCACTCCACCATCGAACAAACTGTCGTTAGTTGTTGCTAAACAATTTCTTATTGGATTCATCTTTAAAGAGCGCTATTCTCCGGATTTGCTCATTCCACTGCTCACCGTTCAATGTTCATTTTAAAAATTGTTTCCGTAATTCAATCTTTAGAAAAATATATTATATCAAAACTTGTAATATATTACCTGATTCTCTTATAATAAAAAAAAATCATTTTTAATTCGTTGCAGAACCTGTTATTATGTTATGAGTATTAATTCATAAGTCTTCTTGGCACTCATTCATATGGTGTCACATTTTATGGAAGAGTTCTCGTTGATCATTTTACTTAAGTGTATTTATTGTATATGTATAAACCTACACTATATATATGGTAGCGAATTTCTACTTTTAAATAACTTTGTGATCGTGTGCTAAAATTTTAATACATGTCTGATCAATTACACACTCTTTCTTGACAATGAACTCTGAAGGGAAAAATAAAATTACCAATCGCCTGCTTTCATATTTCTGAAAGTAGATTTTAAAGGATGACTGAAATTTTGAAAAAGAAAAACTATATGCCTATGGTCACGTAAAACCGCAGCAAGGCGAGAACTCAGGTCTCTTTTTCTAAACTAATGTGGTACTGTGGTTGTAAGTTGGTACCTTTTGAAATCGCGGTAGTGTAAATTAAAAATCAAGTACATATTCAAATTGTGATATTTTGGTTGTAAGTTTTAATAAGTTGGTGTCTGTTTAAATCATGGTAATGTGATTGTACAAATCAAGCTGCTATAAATTGAAAGTACAGATAAGCTCTGATAATGGCTCTGAGGTGTTTTTTTTCTTCAAGTAAAAACGTTTAGCTCATAGTTCCGTCATCTCTTGACCGATTTGAGATCTAATTACAGTTTTAGACTCAGGAGACCAAATACTTTCGATTCACATGCCCAAAGTCTCATAGATTAATTTACTCTAATTCTGCCTAAAAATTCAATTTGAAGGTAGGCTCATAGAGATCCTGATGAGTAACAAAATTGAATTTGGATATATGCGCGCCTCACGCTTGGTATTGCTGACGAACAAAAGTATAGCTAATAAAGAGGAAAAAAGGTCTCATAGATTAATTTACTTTAATTCTGCCTAAAATAATTTCAAGTGCCGCGGCTATTCATAATTCCCTCTTGTTTCATGTTGTTTCGAAATAAAATACAGAATAAAATAATTACGCATTTAATCAAAAATATTATTTATATTGTACTTTTAATTATTATTCGAAGACCGAAAAGCAAATATGATCTGCTGCATATTCAAGAACACCTTATTAACATAAGTTTTTAATGTGGATGTTTTCAGTGCAAACGTCAGTATTTCACGAGTTAATTTCAGGTATTAAAATAGAAAACAATGGAAAGTGTTACACTCGCATAAATAATAAACAGTTTAATTATTCAAAACAACATTTCTGTGCTTTATATAACATAATATTTGTTATAATATAAAAACAAAATGTTTTTGTTTTGTGCATAATTTCGGCTTCTTTCAAACAAACACTAACTAATCTTATGAATCATAACACCAAACGTACTGAGCAAAGACTACTTGAAACTGATTTATCTAGGAACAAGCCTGAAACAAACTGTGTGAAATAGGTAATTAGTGAACTATTATTTTGTCACAACGACATATGTTCATTTGCTAAACCCGGAGTTTCTCCAACAATCGGTGCTGAGACTAATAGGAAGAGAGAAACAGCGAGAATGAATATGTATGAAATTATTTTTTAAACTCAAATAGTACACATATTTTCATGGAATAAAAAGCCAAACTTCAAAGAATAACTGAAGAAAATGTAAGGTCGTCAAACATTTTAAAAAAAGTAGTTGAAAGGAAACTTCCGGTGTCCAGTTGAAAGCTTGCTTGACCTAGTTTATCTGTATACCTGGTACAGAATACCTCCGGTTTTGTATATCTGACAGATATCACTGTTCAGTTTAGTTAGGTGGATTTCATTGTATGTTTTTAGTACTTCCTACTCCGCAATTAAACTGAACACTTCAAATAAAAATGAAAACGAATAACAGCAAACAGCAACGACTTAGGTTATCCTTTAGTTATTCAGTACATTCCACGTATAGTCTGTTCTTACTGTTAAGACGTATTTCTGCATTTGTTGCAAACCTGCCCAGTGTTAGACTGATATGCTATAATGCGAAAACGATTAATAATAACATGATATTTCAGACAAAAGGTCATAAGAAGACCATATTAGAAGCGTTCAGTGAGGAAGTATTTACTTTTTTGTATTGTCTTTGCCTTAATATATATTATAAACAAACAGAATACACTAACAATATGTTCAAGATTTGACTACAGATTACTAAAAGTACAAAAATCACGAACAGTTTAAAAACTCTAACTTATGTAAAACGACGTACAGGAGATAGTAAAACAAGAATAAGATAGCTGCTATACTAGGCGTAGCCTAGTGGCTGTCTAGCCTACGTTTGGGGCGGTAGGTTCAAGATTTGAGTTATCAATGAACATGCCCCGCACTCCGAACTGTGGGTGCGTTTTAAGAGTGACAGTAAGTTCCATTATTCTCTTCAAAACCGGCCAAAACCTTTGTGTTGGGGAATGCTATTGACCAGCTACGTTCCTTTTTGTCCGTAATTGAAGATTAGGGATAGATATACCCAATCATAGGTCCTGGCCGCTTAGCTCATCAATTGCATAAAGTGCTGTTAAAATTGAAAATACAAGTACCTACAGATAGTCACGGTTATTATATTCATAGTAATAAAGTTATGAAATACGAAATCTGTGGTTAGTTTGTTTATTAAAATATACTTTTATCAAGATATCAATAGGTTAAATATGCATTGTTCTTTACAGTAGTCTAAAAAAGGATACATGATATTACTATATTTTTATGGCTGGCTGAAATAGGTAATTTGTGCGTGTGTGTGTGAAAGCCTTAGTGGTTGTTGGTCCATCACCGTTCTTTCAGGTCCTAGTATTTTATAAATGTCTGACAAGGTTGTTTATGACTGAAAAGTGAGGAACATTTTATAAAGCTAACATACTCGATAATTATCAATTATTCAAATTTTTAAAAGCTTCCAAAGTTCTACCTGAAATGTTTCATTCGAATAAAAAAAGTCGACAAAGATGATATGTGAGAAGTACAGTGATGTGCTAATCTGGCGGCGATTGTAAGTACCTATGGTTAATAAATATATTTAAAATTTTTATTCATTTGTCAAATATGGATGTGAAAAGTAAGTTCGTTAAACTATAAACTGATGCAAAATATAACGTGTGTGATTGTTGTGGAAAAAAGTATTCGCAATACAAGTTTTTGAAGAATGCCCACAGAATGTCGATAGAATATTTACTTATTTATGGAACATTGTCAACAAATAAATGATGTTAGAATCACTAACACCTGCCACAAATGACGAATGAAGGACTGCGAAAAACAAAAACTGCACCTTTGATTTATGGTGAATCTTCTAACTCTAACCAAGATAATGTTTTCTGTTTCAGGAGTGCTTCCAATAGAGCTAATGAGATCTCGAATTGAAAGAAAGATCTGGTGAGAAGTGATAGATTAAAGATAGATCCAAAATGGTGTATTTAGATATATTTAATTTGAAATGCGTAAAATACTATTTGAGAAAATTATAAAAAATGCAGTAAAGTATGGTTTTACTCACTTAATTAAGCTTATAAAATCCTCATTGTCTCCTCAACTTAAACATTTCTCATTAATGCAATAACTTTAAATTAAGTTATAATTGGCAGGGTTCTTTTTTTAATTTTCTTGCTAAATGATCGTTGATTTTACTCGGCCAAGATGAAATTGTCGATTCACAGAGAAATAAATTAAGTTGAATTAAAGCCTGTTACATCAGGTATGACCTAAAGAATTTTCACCTGATGATCGACAGACTTTTACATGCCTAGATATCTTGGATTTAATTACATATTATTACATTCTAAGAATTCCTAATTGAACTTACTTCTAACTATTAAACGGTTTTTACGAGCCAACTAATAATTTTACAGTGTTATGCGTTTTTATGTAAGTATAATATTATAATGAATCATAATCTTGGCATTGTAAAGTTATTAAAAGAAACTTAAATATATATATTTGCGTGTGTGTGTGTGTATCTGTATTGTATAGGTGAGAAAAAAGTCATAACTTGGACATGATGTATTGTTTTGATAATATATTTATAATTGGATATTTTGGTTTTACTCAGTCGTTCTTATTCTTTTATTTACTGGTTTGTCATTAAACACAAAGTTACACAACGGGCCATTTGAGCTCTGCCCACCACTGGAATCAAAAACCGGATTTTTAGTGTTTTAAGGTGTGAGACGTACCGCTGAGCCACCGGTGGCTTATGTATTTGTAACAGTAGAGTATGAAGTAGAATTTTTATCCTAAATAGCACCTTAAACTCCCATGGGCTAAACTGCCTGGCAATAGAACTCTAGAGTTTAGATAGCTATTATTAATTTTAAAATACTAGCGAAAAAAAGAAAAGCCAGTTGAAAACACCGACAAGGGCTTTGTCCAGATCATTGAACCGAATGATGGAATTGACTGTCTCTTCTATAAAAAGTACGAATGTATTCAGCGACATCATGGTTCAAACCTGAGATCGTTAGATCCTCATCTCACTATTTAACCTCTAGGCCACCTGAAGCCTCCATTAAGGTAAATATAATTTTCTGTGTTATAATTTGCATTTTAAGAAACAAAGACGGTATACGTAAAGAACAAACTTTTCTCCATGATAAACCCATCACAACATGTGTTTTGTAACTCAGATAAAAAGAGTTCGTGTTTTAAATGTTTCAAAATATTCATTCTGAGTGTACAAGTTTCAGTTGCAATATCTCGTAAAAATTATAACTTGATTGCTTTATGAAACCTGTCATGTAATTTTATAAATCTACAGATCTCATGTTGTTTTAAGTGTAAAATTGGCTGTATGAGCTGAGCACTCCATGGGGATCGAACCCTGATTTTTACATATAAATGGTTTACGTACGTTATACTAAACGATTTTGAATATACAAATCAGCAAGTTGTGATAACCATAATCGCAGTGGAACGGAATGTATCAGAAGTACACTTGGCATTATTTGGCGTTCGTAGGTAGTATGATGCCATTGAAAATATATCGCTTTTAGAAAGAATATGTAACAGTCCTTTCTGATACAAACAATTTATACATTCAGATACTAAAGAATTGCTCAAACCAGTAATATATACTTTACAAGACAGGGATATTGCTTGCATTTAATGGCATTGGAAACAAAGGAATATTGATCAACGTGGGGCACTAGGATCAGCCAAAAAGAGACTAGCAACAAGTCATACTTAACCCGTTGTAAACAAGGAGCGGAATCGTGTAAAAGACGAGAATCACTGAACACAAAAGTCAGTGGTAAAAGCCGACCACGTGCTTCAGACAGTAGTACACCTCATAATCAAGAAAAATCTCCATCTGGAAAATCGATACAAGTCACGTTTACTTAGTTGTTTTAACGACACATTATTCAATAGTAACATACATCTCAAGCAGCTGGAGAATGAAGCAGGTATTCATATTATTCCATATAAAAGCATGGCAGTCAAATTGTTGAACGTAAATTCTACGTATTTGTGTAAGATCGGAGTGTTGAAACGAGCATGGACTATGGAAAGCAGCAAAGAGAGAGTGGTGTACTTTTATCATGGCATCTACGTGACAGAGCATTTTGTAATAGATAGTTCGCTGCAAAACTATTGCCAAGATACACAGTCCTTAGGTTAAAGTATGACCGACTTGGTGACATGGAAAGAAACAACAGCTGAGTCGCCGGAGGTGTTGCACACTTTAATATATAACATAATAAGATTACATGTAAACAACTGTACTACTGTTATTCAACATCAGACTACTTTTTAACTGATTTTCATAGTTTCTTGTAGTATTTTTACCTTTGCAACTTAATTTCATAACTTTCTAAATAAAAAAGCTCCTCGTGCTAAAAGCACTTACTTATAGAATAATTACTGTCGCGTATATTTCGGCTATGACTTATGTCATGCTGCGACTGACTAATATAGTTTCGAAATGATGCCTTTTTTCGTGCACGGATGCATAATTAATTAATTAATTATGTTGTGTATGGTGTGGTAATTGAACCCCAAATTCTAGCATTATAAGCCCTCAAACTTTCAAATGATCTACCGTTCTAATAAGGAACATATGTTTGTTTGTTTTTTATCAAAATGCAATTTACATACTGGATGCTAAGCCTTTTAAAAATATTTCAGGTTATCGATACCTTTCATCCTTTCTGTATGGTGACAAATATTAACCTAGTATCACTAGTTCAACCTTTTCCCACCAGCCCTCAAATGATATTATAAGAAAGTTTTGCTGCAATTAGCACCATACAGTGTTGGCAGATGTACAAAATTGATCGTATTTGTACGATAGTTTTAACCTATGTACGGTGTACGATCAATAATACAAGAAGTGTTAACAATGTACGAAAATTTTGCCATTTTATTACATTTGAAACATCCCATCACCTTGTTATAGCTAGGGTCAGACAAACAATAACAGTTCTTGTAGTGCAGGTTTCCACAGTTCTACAAGAACACACCCAATCATATTATTATAATATAAGCTCAGAGACAGACATCGCCGACAACCATTTGGTGCTGAACTACTTGATCATGTGATCTATTGACTTCGTGTGTTTATGTGTTATGATGACGTTCAATTCTAACCGACTTTACACAGTATTGTAAAAAAAAGTGCGTGGGCGGACTAGCACAGTTAACAAGGCGTGAAGGCGAGCACATGTCTAGTGTTAGACGAGAGATTTGAACAGCAGAACAAAGGCGAAAAAATAATCATATTATTTCCAAGAGAACAAAGAGTTAAACAAAACGTGATAGTGTGTGGTAACAAGCAGTATAATGCAGGATTGTGATGATACAGTACAGGTTAACTTGATGCCCTATTTTGCATAAAAAGGGCTTTAACTGGCATATTTTTAAACATTTGAAGTGTAGTATATATTTTTTAAAAATACGATAATTTTAAGGCTTCAATACGATAATTTCATATTTTAGATCTGGCAACATATTAAGCGTGGCCAAGCGAGTTTAGATTCTTGACATCAGTTAGAAGAAATATGGGCCTATGAGAAAAATGTACAAGTTTCTTTCTATTATCTGAATAGAATTATTTTATTTTAAGAAGATATATTCTATATGTTGTCTATATCAAACATTCAATTTCACTCATTGAGCTGTATATATATAAATATATATAACCTTGTAAAGACTACAAACTGCCGGTGCCTCTGTTATCGCCATCTTGTCGGAGGTATTGTCTCTGTACAAGAAAAATCTCACGTAATGCGTACAAAACAAATTTACGTTTTTTCAATTCAACTTTTCAGGAATTTCACAAAATAATGTTAATTTACAATTAAAAATCATACACGTAAAACAAAAACTTAATGTCCGGTCTCAGAACAACGTCACAATAATTGCAATGGTGAACATTCAGAGAGGCAGGGAACCTGTCAGGTTTAAGAAACAACCTGTACCGTTTGTGTAATATAGATCAATTGGACGTAATGCATTTTTAGCAAAAGTTCTCAAGCTACTGCTATGCCATCTAGGGGCATAAGTTTTGATATCTGTCGAGTTTACAATAATTAGGTCAATGTTAATTTCATTTGAAATTAGGAATTTTAATTTTATAAGGCATTATTTCTAAGTTAAAATTTATATCATAATAGTAAATAAGAATAGCCAAAAAAGAAGCTATTGTCAGAAATGTTCTATTCATTAAACAGTAATCTTGCATTGAAGTTATATAATGGAGAAACTGTGATTTGTAAATTATTTATAATAAACGAGGTCAAATGAAATAATATACAATTTCGAAACTGAGAAATGTTAAACACATAGGTGCAATTGTCTGAATCAACTGCAATCATCAGAAGGAAAACGAAGCTATCAAATACAAAAGATATATCCAATACTTAATGCTAAAATCACCAAACTGAAAAGGAAAAAAAAAAACAAGTAAATTTAGTGCATAAATGTAATAATACTGAAATATATCGTGTAGGCAAAATTTAATGCAATAGATAAAACTGTTCGACAGGTCTATATAAATTAGTAAAAATATATCTAAATAAAGATGTTTAAAATCACACCTTAGAAATTCAATAGCACCAACTACTGAGGAACTAGGCTTCTAGCAAGCAAGAATAACATTAATTTTCTATCTAACGGACCATGTATATCTAACACCTAATCTATTACTGAAATTAAGTCCTTCTTGGATTTCAGAGAGTTTTTTTTAAGTTTCACATTTGCTTTGTGAATCTTCTTAAATCTGATAGGGCACTTCTACATAATTTTAACATATGACATGCATCTAACATGACATGAATATTATACCCTTTCTGAGAATGAATAAATGACTCATCAATATATGTTACAAAACTTTCAAGCTTACAAACCAACTTAATTAGCATGGAAATATTTCCTGAAGCTCCATCACATGTGACACCTCATGTATCGAAACCTGTCTCACCTGTCTATCAAATTCGCATAAAACTTTATTATGTACGTTATTAAAAGAAGTAACCAATGGGTGCCTTACAGTTCCAGTCAAACCAAAAGCTAGAAAGACAAGTGTTTTTGAACCATGCTCCTCAACTTGTTCAGACACAGTGCCATCATAATTTACAAAACCGTGTGACGGATCTACTATCATATATCTATTTTAATATCGATGTTTGTTTAAGTTGAATTTATATTTAGAAATGTACATAACATATACTGTTAAATCTGTATTGCGAAATTCCCGCCTATTCCCTAAAATTGTAGAAAATTCTCGAGTCTAAGAATCAACAATATATGTGTGCACGTAAACACTGGTGTATCGTTTATATTGTTACATAAGCTGAAATTTCGAGAAACTCTCCTTACATTTATAAATATAACCAAAAGACAGTATATATATTATTGGTTTGCTATAGTTGGTGAGCTATAAACTTCGAAAGCTATAACTGTGATTGTTATAACGCTTTAGGTATTTGACCAGGAACGTTTATAGATTTCGAACATTACAAACCATTTAACTTCAGCTGATTCATATCGGACATTAGTACTTTTATAAAAACACTTTGTAATTTAAGCGGTGAATATCTCGTAATATTTAAGCCTGGACTTGTATTTGAAATTCCGACTATCTTCGATTTTAATATACTTCTCGAAAGAAAAAAGTTAATATGAAAGCTTCAAACGGGGTAATTATGTTTCAAAATTTTTAAAATTAGAAGGTTATTAAAGCTACTTTCCAAAGTTAGTCCTCTTTAACTTTGTTTTTATCCTGAATGAGAGAAATTTTCTTTTTTTTTTAGCTTTGGAAGCTGCGAAGGATGAAGAACACAGAGCTAGCTAGCTTCCTGTTAAGTGAATTGTATCTACATCAACTCAAAATTAATTCGCTCATCGTGAACCCTCGACAAGGTATCAAGGAAGTTCAAAACCAGATAGAGGAATAAATACTGTTTGTAAGTTTATAAAACTCTTGTACATAGATCATTATTTGTAATAAGCGTTATTGTAAATTGGGTTATTGTTTATATATTAAAATATATTTGTATTGAAAAAACATCTGTTGTATCAGTCTTGTTGGCAAGTATCATAAATTGGATACATATTGACATTTATTTAATTTATAAATCTAACATATCATTTAACTCAGTTCAGGCTATTCGAAATTATAATACGTTTCTGATAAATTGAAGGCTCGTCCGGGGTTAATAATTGTAATACGTAACATAATACGTAAATTAGGGGCTCATCCAGGATCTAAATCAGAGACAAAGTTCGATCTAAATTCATATTCAAATCATAATTTAATTTATATTTATCAGTGCAAACAAGATTTGATAATGTCTGATTATCAAGATTTTCGTAAATCACCCTCCTTCGAACAGCTAGAAAGATGTAAGAAAAATGAATTACTCGAAATTGCCAAAGTTTTACAAACTAGAAGTTAAAAAATCAATGAGAAAAAACTAACTAACAAAGTGTATTATTAAAATACTAGTCGATGATAATTTGTTGCTTGAGGAAGTATTAGAGGAATATTCTAGTGTCTCCACTGGCCAATCAGAGTTGAATGATAAAAATAAGCTAAAACTCAAATAAATTGAGCTTGAACAAGCTCGTATCGAAGTCGAAGAAGAGAAAGAAGAAGCTCATAACCAAGCTGAAAGAGAAAATAAACGTCTGGAGGCCGAAAAAGCTCTCATTGAAGTCGGAAAAAATTGAGCTGAAAGAAATGGAAATTAGACTCAACACCGATCGACTAAGACAAAATGACAACTTTGAATATAATCGATATGCTAAAGTACAACCATTCGATGAAAATGAAGTTGATAAATATTTCCAATATTTTGAGAAGGTTGCCCAAACCATGGAAGGACCCACCGAAACATTGTCAATATTATTACAAAGTGTTTTAACTAGTAAAGCACAAGAAGCTTATGTCGCCCTCTCTCTCTAGAAGATTGTACAAATTATTATAATGTTAAAGCAGCTGTTCTCAAGCATACGAGTTAGTACCAGAGGCTTATCGCAAGCATGATAACCAAAGTTATATAGAATGTGATCACGAAAAAGAGATTTCTTTTGATCGATAGTGTAATTCTATGCATACTGGCAACAGTTTCGACAAATTAAGACAATTATGTTTAACTTAGGAATTTATACGTTGTACACGTGACTACCTCAAAACTCACTTGGACGAAAAGAAAGTTGAAACACTAAAGGAAGCAACGGCTATTTCAGATGATTACACTTTAACACATAAAACGACTTTTCATAAAAAGAAATTCCTGTCATCTCAGCAAAAAACTATGTCTGTAAAAACCCCTAAAGTTTGTTATAGTTGGTGTATTATAAACTTCGAAAGCTATAACTCTGATTGTTATAACGATTATCAATCGGAAAACTTCAGGTATTTGACCAGGAACGTTTATAGATTTCGAATATTACAAATCATTTAACTTCCACGGATTCCCATCGGACATTAGTATTTTTATGAGAACATTATATAATTTAAGTGGTGAATATCTCGGCGTGCGAACCGGCGAAGGACGAAGAATACAGAGCTAACTTGATTGTTGTTTAGTGAATTGTATCTACATCAACTCAAAATTAATTAGTTCATCGTGAACCCTGGAAGTTCCAAACCAGCCAGATAGAGGACTAAATATTGCTTGTACGTTCATAAAACTCTTGTACATAGATCATTATTTGTAATAACCGTTATTGTAAATTGGGTTATTGTTTATATATATTAAAATATATTTGGATTTAAAAAAACTGTGTGTATCAATCTTGTTGGCAAGTATCATAAAATGGATACATATCGACATTTATTTAATTTCTAAATCTCACTTATCATTTAACTCAGTTTCGGGCTATTCGAAATTATAATACGTTGCGTGATAAATTGGAGGTAAATTGCAATACGTAACACTGGGATATTTTTCTTTGGCAATATTCCATTCAGTTTGCTTTTGCAAAGCCATGAAATCAAGTACTAAGATGCAAATATTTCATATGTGGTTTCACTTTTCTAAACTTTCAAACACTTCACCAAAAGAAATTGGTTCACACTTTACAGAACTACTCCAAACAGCCCACCTAAAGAACTCTGGATTGAGCTAAATGCGTTGTTGGTGATGAATATAATGAATACAGTGTAGTTGAAATACTATTATTATACGCTCTTCTAATTCTTGAAAATCTGTAAGGGAATTGATTAGGAATGTAGTGTTAAAAATATAATAGGCCTAACATAAAGTCTTTTGACAAATATAATGTTTTGCCATCTTATAATAGGCGTTCACACCATAATATTTGTTGTAGTAACAAAATGCTTGAACTTATTATAAATTACATTCTTGGAAACTTTATGCAGTGAAATGCTCGCTGCAAATGCCTGAATATTTGGGTGGAGTCCAATCTTTTCGATGTATAACAACATCAACTTCTTGTGTAAATATTTATCTTGTAATGTAAACCTAGTAGGAAATGGTTTGCTTCTAAGTTTTAATTACTTCCAAATAAATAAATGGTGACAAATATACTTATAAATACAAACATGTCAAAGATTAATATATTAACTGTTTTTCTCTAGTACCAACAATGCCACACTTTCTAAACTTAAGAGTTAGGCGTACAACATGCATCCAATTATCAGTTTGTAGCAATACTTAATCATCTATAATTTAGTAATAATTAATTTTAATTCTGCAATATAAAATTATCAATACTTACATACCTATGAAAAGAGACCAACGTATATCCCTATTCAGTAACGTTTGAGCACCCAAATACATAACACTTATGTAACATTCTTCCAGCACATATACCTCCGACAAAATAGCGCTCGACTGACACGGCCCGTGAATTATCCAAATTACTTATACAGTATAACATAACATAGCAGTGTAAGGCTAGAGGAAAGGCAGCTAATCATCACCACCCACCGCCAACTCTTGGGCTACTCTTTTACCAACGAATAGTGGGATTGACTGTCACATTATAACGCCTTCATGGCTGAAAGGGCGAGCATGTTTGGTGTGACGGGGATTCGAACCCGCGACCCACAGATTGCGAGTCGAGCGCCCTAACCACCTGGCCATACCGGGCCTATAATAACTTAAATCATCTTTAAAATAAGTTGTGCTGCTACTAATTATGCTAATAATGATAAAATAATAGTATTTTGTCATAACGTTAGGCTCTGAGCTAATTTTTTGGATACTTAGTAATGAAAGACCGAATACATATAAAAGTAGGGAAGGTAAAGAAATACGTTTCTTTCATAAGTTAAGACAGGGAACATCATTGACAGTAAAGGCAGCAAAACATTATTATATTAAGGTTTGGTGAAACAACAACAATTGTTTTACCAGTGGAAACAGATTGAATGCAGGTCTTAAACAGTCATGCTATAAATGGAGGTATGGGTTGTCCTCTTTCCACTATTTTAAGACATAACATATGATCTTTTTGTCTGAATTAAGTTCATCCACGCATTAAACAGCATATTTTGCTTTTGGCTTCATGTATGGCGCTTTCGATGTCATAGCTCATTCACGGCTTTCAGGCAATAACGTTGAAATAGAACTGTTCAACCATTTAAACTCTAACGTTTTATGGGATCCACATAACTTTCTATATCATATTTAATCGAAATTAATTCAGCAAGTTCCTCATGACAACTTGTGATGGCAGACATATAAACAGATGGACAACTCTGCTTTATATATTGATGGACTATGAACTTGCTAATGCCACATTTGGTGTCAGTATGTATATATATTCAAAATTATGACTGAGACCTTATAAATCCATCATTTGGAAATAACATTTTTTTAACCTGAGATATTGCCAGTTAAAACATTTAGATAATTAACCTGAGTCCTTGCCAAGCAACACATTTGATTTGTTTGTTCCAGAAGTGACTTATTCTATTTTTGAATTGATAGACAAAATGGAAAGTAGCTAGTTAGCTGCACTCATCGCCAAGTTTTGGTTTCTTATATCTAACAAAATAGAAAGATTCGATCATCACTCTTCTAGTACACTCACGGCCTTAAAGTGTATAGTGTGGTTTTGTAAAAACAGGATTCACAGTGAAGGCACGCTAACTATTGGGTATACCCTGATTAAAACATTTGGAACCGGGAATTATAGAGGATAACCTTACTAAAAATACCATTATTAGTAGTTTATTTCTATTGTCTAAGGTTTTATTTTTCGCTAAAGTTTGGAACTAAATTTATATGGTCTATGAAATTGCCATTTAAAATGATCCAGATTTCATGGAATATTATCCCACATTCCTGCATTAGTACCCTGATAAAAACGAGCTCGTTGTGTCAGGTGGAAATACCACACCTACAGTTAAATACCTTAATAAGTGGTGTAACATTAATGACTGATAAAATGTTTTGACTGATACTTTGATACATTTCCAGTCAACAGAACGAGTTCAGGTACTAATGAAAGGTCTCATCCAAAATCGGTGACAGACTTATTGTTATTCGTTTAGACGTTCCCATAACTCAAGAAAGTCGTCGTATGTTTAGTGTACATTGAACATTACTCTTTTCAGCTGTGTATGAGGGGAAACTCCTATTATCTCAGTGTTTGTCTGCATTTTTACCCGGAAGGTCTTGGCATGAGACCTCGAGGCGGCTTTTAACATACAGAAATAACACTGCAGCGACAATATGTTCTGCACTGTACACCTATTTACTCTATAATTTTTTTATAATTATTTACCTATAATTATGGGTCACAAAACTAGTTTAAAAGTGGAAAACATTCTCTCAACTCTGCTAGAAACGATTTATTATTTAATATACGAATATAGGTAAGTGTAACTTAAAAAGAACTGTGTCATAATGTGTTATGACTTTAACTTATTTCTGTTACTACAGTGAACTTTACTAAATTTTGTTGGGAATTAAGATGTAGAAAATAAAACTCTATTTTATCTCAATAATATACTATGTATAGATCTTGGTGAGCTATACTGACTGTAGATTTATAAATTTAATTGATAAATATGTGAGCTCGAGATCGAAAGCAGTAACATATATCCCTAATATACCATTAAATATTAAGAAATTCATGATTGTACTGTTAGCCTTCTGTATTGTTATGTAAAGTGTAAGAGAAGATAGATTTGTTTTAATGACTGTTAATTTCATTGAAATTCAAAATCTGTTCTTCATTGCCAGAGTTAAAGTATAGTGAACATACAGCTTATTTTGGTTGTAAAGTATATTCTGTAATGATAGACAGTAAACATGGTGGATTTGTAAAACGTAAAAGAAAAGATATGATTAGAATTTGTGATTTTACTTACATGCATTTGTTTGAAACGTGAATAATCAGTATATGGAGTCTAATTGAACAGAAAGTATACAAGAATTGTACGCTAATTGAAATTTCCCATCAAATATTGAATACACATTTAGTTTGTCGTATCACTATGTTTACTGACTTTTAAATTCAGTGTATATTGTGAAATAGATTTGGTCAAGTCAGAACGGACCTTTATCATGTAACTGTCTTAACATACAGTATTAGAAAACATCATCTGGATATATAGCAACACTGATTTTAAGTGTTTCAATTTTGAAACATCATAACACGAGATATTTAAAATAATAACTAGACTGTAGATTGAACTTATGACCAAACACTATCCAAACTGCTATCATTTAAGTGTATAATGAAATTTCATACATTTTACATGTCTAAGTAGATATTAAAGTAGAACTAAATCGATATTTCATTATGAAAGACTTATTTTAGGCTGACTGTCAAAATTTGATTGTTGTAAAGTACAAGAATTCTACATTATTGTTTATAAACTATGTTTATTCCTATTATCTTTTAAGTTTCTTATAGCATAATAGAATTTCTGATTCGCGGAAGAAGGCCTTTCTTGACCACATGTACAAATCACATACTATTGTTTGGAAGATGTTTCACATTCTGTTAGGGTCAATTATCAACAGTCTGCTGTGATTTGCTGGTTTCCGTTTGTTTGATGGCTCTCCTCATGAGTCAAAGGCTTAGCCATGATACTGAAAATTTTGGAGTACTTGACTTTCTATGATTTTATTCAATATGTTTCGCTTTTTAGATCATTATTTTATGATAAATTTTTAATTATCTTCTTTACTACAAAATGTTTCCACAACTTACATATTTCTATTATTTGATGAATATTGAATTTTCGTCGAAGTTTGTATTATTAGGCGAAATATTACGGTGTTTATAAGTTCATACAACTAGCTGCCTTAAATAAACTAAGAATACACTCATGTGTCAGCTCTATTGTATTATTTCAATGAAGAAATTATCACTTTCTATTTATAAATTTTGGTCATTTGAAGGACCTTTTTAACAGCAATCCCTTCTTCATTATAATTATGAAATATAAAATTATTTTATAATAAAACAGTATACATGTGCCACCATAAAATGCAATTTTTTACAATAATGACAAGGCCTTGAACTTTTACTACACATTTTTTAAGGATCAGCAGTCAATAACAATAAGAAATTCATTTATAGAATTAAATCATTTATCATCAGTTAAAATAGTTCACATTTTGATCCCTAGATGGGGATATCATATTGCTGTGTTATTATTTACTTGCTGTGTACCCGTCCTTCGTACGGGTTGTGTGTATAAATAATACATTAATTTAACAATTAACAAACAAATTACTTGTACTTATCAGCCCTGATAACAATCTGAAAGTCAGGCGAGTCTGGAGGCAAGGTCTCCATGGTGGTTTTGAAGCTCTGTATGTAGGCGTTATTGTCTTGAAGCATGGTCTGCAGAGCGGCTACCATGTTGGCGTCCAGGTTTTGAAATAAGTTCAACCTCCTCACAATCTGAGCCTGACTATCACCAACAAAGTATATTTGAAGGAAAGATGCAGGTTGTGCGGGAGTTGACAAAAGAGAGCCGATCAGATGGTACACTTGGCCTTGAACCTTAAACGTGGGCATATATACTCCTTCACGGATCTCATTGCCTCCAAACGAAGTCATTTGAAAGGCACCGTTGTATGCTCTGATATTCTGTAGGAAACTGCGAGACTGAGGTGAGTCTTCCGACATCTACGACCAAAGAGGCTCTGGTGCCTCCACAATGGGGGGAAGAGCTACTTTGCCAGAAGCACAGCAAATGGCAGATGATTCTTTTGCCCATGTGAGAGCATGACAGTGCCTACACACCTTGTCTAAGGCTCCGATGTTGGCGGCTTCGGCATAGTTTATTAGGGGATCATACTGAAACCCAATGTTGTTTTTGTTAAGCCATTGTATCATGTTTCTTTGTACATGCCGTGTCCTCTCTCCTGTGATTTTGTCGCGTCTCTCTTGGTCGGTACTCGAGTTGCCTGGTCACACGGTGTCTTTGGGTGTCAGCAGCCACGCGTGAATTTCTCTCATCCTGACCTTGGCGAGCTCTATAGACCTCCACTCGCACTACCTCCCCTCCCAAGCTCAGATTGTGTTGTTGAACAACGCGATGGTACCTTTCGTTGTCAATCACGTGGCGAGCTTCCCTCTCCTCTACTGTTTCATTTTCCCTTCCTTGACTGTGCCAAACACTATCTTCTTCCTGCCGAGCTTCCCTCTCCTATACTGTTTCATTTTCCCTTCTTTGACTGTGCCGAACACTATCTTCTTCCTGCCGAGCTTCCCTCTCCTCTACTGTTTCATTTTTCCTTCTTTGACTGTGCCGAACTCTATCTTCTTTCTGTCGAACTTCCCTCTCCTCTACTGTTTCATTTTCCCTCGCCAGACTGTGGCGAACCCTATCTGCTACCAGTCAAGCCTCCCTGTTATCCTCAGACTGTGACTTTCGGGAGATTGCGTGCCACTCTTTGTCACGGGCCAAACGTTTTTCTCTTTCGACTTCAGACTGCCGGCT
>NW_013666250.1:280113-344431 GCF_000517525.1 Limulus polyphemus
AATTTCTCTCATCCTGACCTTGGCGAGCTCTATAGGCCTCCACTCGCACTACCTCCCCTCTCAAGCTCAGATTGTGTTGTTGAACAACACGATGGTACCTTTCGTTGCCAATCACGTGGCGAGCTTCCCTCTACTGTTTCATTTTCCCTTCTTTGACTGTGCCGAACTCTATCTTCTTCCTTTCGAACTTCCCTCTCCTCTACTGTTTCATTTTCCCTCGCCAGACTGTGGCGAACCCTATCTGCTACCAGTCAAGCCTCCCTGTTATCCTCAGACTGTGACTTTCGGGAGATTGCGTGCCACTCTTTGTCACGGGCCAAACGTTTTTCTCTTTCGACTTCAGACTGCCGGCTTTGAAGCGGGCCACACGTTCCCGACTGGTGGAAGGTTGTTCCTGACCAACAAAGTATGTTTCTAATGAAGTGGAGCTCGTGGATGCCTCACTTCCTCCAGTCTTGCTTGAGGGGCCCGGCCTCACACCCTCAACCGATTCAGAGCCTTCATAATCTTTCGCAGACCTACACACCTTCATTCTTTTAGCATCCTTAGACACTCTGCTTAAGCTACTTTTCTTTTTACGGGGCATGTTGATGTCAGGGTATTTATTACATACAACACTTACTCCTACTTGAGAAAGACTACAAAATATAAACCATGTAACTGAATTTTTAAACTCCAAGGATAGTATTCATAAAAAGAAAAAAATATAAGAAAGAACGCAGTTCGCGAGTCAAGCGCAATGCCGAGTGGACGGGCTAGCGACCCTTAGCAAAGAAATACTTCTTTTAAAGAAATATAACCTTAAAAGCAAAAGAAATATAACCTTAAAAGCAATAAATAATGCCAAAACATAAACAAAATAAAGCACAGACAGCTGGAGTGACGCAACAAATTTTTTGCAGGAGTTGTTTTCTTTCCAACATAGAGATAATAAACATTGTTTTGAAAATTTTACATTGTATTCACTGTTACTATGGTAATCATTAAAACAAAAAATGTCCATAAGAATAACATTGGAACTTTGATGACCCATAGGGCGGAGCCCTAAGGTGAATTCCAAAAATCCAAGTAGCCTATAACCTTCTCACGCATGTATAGAACAAAGAAAAAAGTTTCATCGAAATCAGTGCACCCGTTTCCCTGTGAAAAGCGAACAAAATTACGTCCAAAACCGCACCAAAGCAGGTTTTTGAGCGGCCGCCATTTTCTTTCCAAAAGGCGTATGACAGTTTCAAGTAGCCTATAACCTTCTTACACATCTATAAAACAAAGAAAAAAGTTTCATTGAAAACGATGCACTCGTTTTCCCGTGAAAAGCGAACAAAAACACGTCCGCGAGCGTTACCGACAGACAGACAGACAGAAATTGAGATAAGGCTTGTTTCGGCTTCTCTGGTGTATGAAACGTGAAGATATGCAAAAAGTACACTATTCTAAGCAATGTACAGACAGAACTCTTATTTTATTTATATAGAAGAACACCTTGCAACTGTACAACAATAAATTTGCAGTATAAATTACGACCTAAAATTGTAATATAAAAACTATTATAATTGAAAAAATTAATGTAATTAATCTATATTGCCAATATTATATTTCTGTTTTTCAAAGGCAGTTCATCCAGCGTTTTGATTAATGATTGTTGTCAGACAGCAGTAGTTCCTAAATACGAAACTATTCAATTTTTAAAAGTGACGTTTTTCCCGAAAATCCTTCATCTGTTAGTTAGTTAATCCCAAAGCTATCTTCGTCTGACTAACCAATAAATATTTTTTGTTTTATTATTGATGTTCATAATGTTAATAAATACAGAAAGAAGAAGAAAAGTTTATTTGCACTTTATATGACCGAGCTGTATGTGCTGAGACAGTGGCATGTGTGTGTAAGCGAGGTTATAATTTGAGTTGCTAGTTTAAGTAAGATTTAATTAAGTTCCAGTTTACAATTCCTAATGCTTATTTGCTTGTTTTATGGTTGAAGCATGTTTGTTAATTTAATTGAAAATATGCGTTAGTCAATATCTTTTTCGACAATTTATTTTTACCCAATTGGATATGGAATATAATTTGGTTATTTCCCACTTATAGTTCCTACCTATTAGATATAAAATAAACTATACTTTAATTCATTTATTAAACTGAAAATAGTTACTATTTAATGTACCCAATTTATCTGACTTTGTGATACTTTGATAAGACTATCTTAAATGAGGTGACTTAGCTTGATGGATACATTGGTATCTGTAATTAAGTTGATATTAGATATACTCTGTAAAATCCCTTTAACATTTGATTTTAGTTAATCACAACCTTTCTCCATCAGAGATCTACAGTAACAATACGTAGTAAGAAAAAACATCTTATTTCATAGTAGTTAGAAGTTCATATGACACACGCTTACGCCTAAAGTGAAATGGTAAAACTATTCATACTATGATTAAAATATGTTAAACTTTACACATTAATTGCTGATATAAATGCCTGTACTATCACTTTGAAGTAAGGACATGAAATATACTTTATAACCCAAACGGCGAAGCTATAATCTTCAAAAGTACGAAAATTGTACATAAATAAAACATATATATCTATAAGGATGGGCCGGCATGGCCCGGTGGATAAGTCACTCGGCACCAAACATGCCCACTTGGGCGTGGGGCTAGCAACTCCACCCCGATAACAATCTGCTACAGAAACTGCAACAACAGGCCCGGCATGGCCCGGTGGATAAGTCACTCGGCACCAAACATGCCCACTTGGGCGTGGGGCTAGCAACTCCACCCCGATAACAATCTGCTACAGAAACTGCAACAACACTTCCGTCGGCGAAGTGTTGTTGTAGCCCAAAGTTCCACTAGGAACGACAGGAACTGAGAGAGAGAGATCTATAAGGATACTATAATCATATGATCAACAATAACATAGAAAACAAAACGTTATACAAATATTCAATGAAACATGTTTAACAAAACGTTATACAAATATTCAATGAAACATGTTTAACAAAACGTTATACAAATATTCAGTGAAACATGTTTAACAAAACGTTATGCAAATATTCAATGAAACATGTTTAACAAAACGTTATACAAATATTCAGTGAAACATGTTTAACAAAACGTTATACAAATATTCAATGAAACATGTTTAACAAAACGTTATACAAATATTCAGTGAAACATGTTTAACAAAACGTTATAGAAATATTCAGTGAAACATGTTTAACTATAAAGGAGAAGGATTAGACTATTAAAACTGCAGGTTTGTTACATTGAATATCATAATATTATATTATTTTGCAATTATTGTTTGTTTTAGAATAGATCACATTGGGCTAGCTGATGGGTCTACAGCGGGGAATCGATACCCGGATTTTAGCATTGTAACTATGTAAATTTACCACTGTCTCACCGGGGGACTTTGGCATTAAAAATAGTACTGATTATCCTGAAAAATGGGAAACACATTTTTGTGCAACATTAGTAATGTACCTTGATAAACGATTGTATTTTCGACTATAATGCAGTATCAGTGAGATAAGTACGTTATTTTATTGAGAACTATGAATTGATAATATTACTAGTTTTACAAGCAAAGAATGAAAAATAATATTTGATCCAGCGATGATTCCCGACCATTAATGTCTGAAGAAAAACTTAGAGTAACCTCAGATTAAACTGCCTTCCACAAATAAAAGTATTAGGTGGGCTCACGTTTGGAGGACCAACAGGGTAATACACGAAGTAATACTGAATTTAAGGCATATGACGTGTGACACAAAATGAAAACAGTATTTATTCTCAAAGAGAAAACAATGTGCAGGCTTACATCTTTTACTGAACAGCTGGTTTTCTTCCCTCAAGATGTCTTCCAGTTAATCAACTCACTTGAGATCCTATGTAGTACTATTTGCTACTTTACATTGAATGTTGTATTTACTCAAACCGACTTGCTCTACCCACTTGGCTAACCATTTCCATCTAGCATAGGGTAGGCCATAGCATCCATATATCATTTGTTCTATCTGATGTTGTCAACGTTCTTGAATAACATGTAGCATTATGCCCCACGCCCAGAACAGGAAATAAGAAATGAACAAAGGCAGCTAGAAAGATGTAAACTTAATGGTTTTCAGGTTTTCAAATGTGATTTAAATAAGTTTATTATTCTTTGATAAAATTGTTAAAATCAGTTTTAGTTTTATCAAGCATTTGAAAAGTTTCGGTAAAGTAATTTCATTAAGCTATACTCGAGCAAAGGAAGTTTTTACAAATATATCCAAAATTGTGGTTTGCTTTATCATTCGTAACAACTATATAGACCCGGCATGGCCAAGTGGGTAGGGTGCTCGACTCGCAATCTGTGGGTCGCGGGTTCGAATCCCCGTCACACCAAACATGCTCGCCATTTCCGCTGTGGGGGCGTTATAATGTGATGGTCAATCCCACTAATCGTTGGTAAAAGAGTAACCCAAGCGTTGGCGGTGGGTGGTGATGACTAGCTGCCTTCCCTCTAGTCTTACACTGCTAAATTAGGGACGGCTAGCGCAGATAGCCCTCGTGTAGCTTTGTGCGAAATTCAAAATAAACAACCAAATTTTTTTCTTGCACTTGATTCATTTCAGTTTTTAATTGAAAACAAAATGTTAAATTCACTGGAAATTTAACTTTAAATGAATATGCAGAAGTTTAGTTTAATCTAACTAAGCATATATAATTTCCACTTTAAAAGCAATTATGGAGAATAACCAACAACAAGATATATTCATCTAAACGATTTCATAATATCTTGGTTGTTGTTGTTGTTTTTTCACATTTTGTTGGAATTCTGTATTTCGATCCCTTTTCGAGTATTCCAAATAACAATATATCTTAAACAATTTATAAATTTCTACTTAACAAATGTTTAAGAAATACATCAGTAAATAAGCCATCTGTACATTATATTTCCGTCGTCTAAATGAATCAGTAATTTTCTATAGTTATATAGGAGTGGAATTTTAAATTTTAAAGAATTGGTGAATAACATAGGGAATTTGTAAATCATTAATAACAAGCTTTATGTTTAAACTTAGTTACAAGATATGAAATGGTAATTTTATGTGTTAATCTGAAAGTGTTAAATGTTCAATCTAAACTTAACTATATCTATGAATTAAATGTTTTGAATGTTTTGCTTTTTGTTTGTAATTAATCACAAAGCTACACAATGGGCTATCTGTGCTCTGCCCACCACGGGTATCTAAACCCGGATTTTAGCGTTGTAAGTCCGCAGACATATCGCTGTGCCACTGGGAGGCTGTTTTTGATGATTATTCTGAAAATTATAAATGGAAATTATTCTAGCCAAGACCTGTAATTTAGAAAGACTGATATTGCTGTGTAGATTACGAATCATATAAAAATTACTATATAACTTCTCACAAAAATCCTTAAAATTATTTCATTTTAGCTTATTTTTATCATTTCACAAAATTTTCTTTTTTGTATTTTGACTATGAAAATTATCCAAGAAAGACAAAAGTAAAAGTGCAAGTATCTATGCTTAAATTCAAAGCAGTGAGAGCATGAAATTTTAGATTTAAACCCTAAGAGTATAAGGTTATTATTTTAAGAACAAGTATGAAAAATGTTTTAATAAAAAATTAGGAAGTATAATTGGGAGTTCTAAAAAGTAAGGAAATAGCATTACAACACTTGCAATCTCAAACCTAAAAACTATAGGAGAAAGCTCTCGTTAGACACAACTAGTGTTAAATAAATGTTGTCATTAAATGTATTATACTGGCATAGCGAGTGCAACTGCCACCATTATGCATTCGCTGATGAAAAGAAGTTCATTTCTTCTACTTCAATACATTTAACAAACTTTGACGACTATATGAATGTCTGGAGCAGAGACATGAGTAGCGGGAACCAGGTGTTGACAACAGGGACTTGCTTATAAACAACTGGAACAGGATTGGCAGAGACAGTAACGTCGGCAGGGTTCTGGTTGTCAGTGCCGAGTGCATTAATGTCGATTTCATGACGGAAACCGGCAGAATGGGCAACATATCTGATCTGACGCAAGATATCGTTGGCATCAGCATAGCCATAGCTCCTAGTGACAGCATCGCTGCGGTCACCGCTTTGCTGGCGGCTCAGCTGTGTACCAAATTCATCTGTACTCTAAAACCCAAAGTTGTAAAGGGTTCGGGGTCAGCCTAACAAAAAACAAAGATTTTAGTAAAGATGGTTAACGTACGTCGCCTGAGAAAATTAACTTAGTAATAGAATTTATTCAGATTTAGAAACGACTTAGCAAGTTTGTTATTAACATTTTCTTTTAGTTGAAATTCAGCATTTTTCTTTTAGGATTCACATAACTATATATGTGTGTCTTATGAGTTAATACGTTTTAGGATTCAAATAACTGTATATGTGTGTGTCTTATGAGTTAATACTTTTTAGGATTCAAATAATTGTATATGTGTGTCTTATGAATTAATACCTTTTAGGATTGACATAACTGTATATGCGTGTATTCTGTGTTAATACCTTTTTAAGATTCACATAATTGTATATGTGTGTATTCTATGTTAAGAATTTTTAGGATTCACATAATTGCATATGTGTGTATTATGTGTTAATACCTTTTTTAGGATTGACATAATTGTATATGTGTGTATTCTATGTTAATACCTTTTTATGATTCACATAATTATATATGTGTGTAATATGTGTTAATAACTTTTATGATTGACATAATTGTATATGTATGTATTCTGTGTTAATACTTTTTAGGATTCACATAATTGTATATGTGTGTATTCTGTGTTAATACCTTTTTAAGATTCACATAATTGTATATGTGTGTATTCTGTGTTAATACTTTTTAGGATTCACAGAATTGTATATGTGTTAATACATTTTAGGATTCACATAATTGTATATGTGTGTATTATGTGTTTATAGCTTTTAGGTTTCACATAAATATATATGTGTGTATTATGTGTTAATACTTTTTAGGATTCACACATCTTTTCATTTAACTATAATTACATTATAGACGATTGGATGAGACATGTTTGAAGGTTTTAGTTTAACAAATCTTTCCTGCTGCATTTTTGTCTAGATTTTGTAAAAAGAACAATTATTGATTACTTTACTCCATTATAAACTGAAGCGTCTTCTTATGAATAATAATATAGTTTATACTCAAGTAGTAAGGATCGGTGTGGTAACCAGCATAGCCATAAGGGATGTTACCGTCAAACGCAACAACCACAAGGTTGGCGAGAGAAACCACGAACTGTAATTGTAATTAATTTAAATTACATCTGTCAATGATAAAATGGAGTTCCACATGATATATATTCATAATCTAGTCGGCAATTATAGAAGTTTTGATTTTTTGTTTACTCTCTGATCATTAATTAAAAATTAAATCTCCCATAAGTCAGCGGTAAGTTTACAGACTTACAATACGAAAATAAAAGATTCGATTCCACGTGATGGACGGGGAGCAAATAGCTTATTGAGTAGTTTTGCACTAAAACTACAACTTTGAAACTTAACAAAAAGGTTTACAGCACCTTCTAGAAGCAAGCAGATGCGCCAACACCTAATCTCATAGCTTGTTAAGCCTTGAGCTACGACATCATTTTCTGTTTCTGCAATTATGTATTTTGAAAAACAACAACAACATAAAAACAAATGGAACAAATCACTTAAACTTCCTTATGCTGATTACTAAGGGGTAACAGTGATCCCGAAATCAGTGAAAACATAAGACCAGATATTTACTGTTTAATCGTTTGGAATACAAAAGCAATACATACATAATAAGACATACAAATGTAAATGTTTCATGACATGCATAAAATAAATTTGAACTTGGTTACAGTTTTAAGAAAGTTTAATGAACATCTTTTTTGTTTTTTACAAAATATAGAAGATTTGAGCTAAGACGAAATACTGTTCAGCACGTTTAAAGATAAGTATTATAATTTATATTGTTTTGATACTAAGTAAAAGTATGAATATAAACTAGTAGACTGATGATAAAGCAAGATCGCTTAAACGTAGGCTTGCCTTTGTAAGAATCGTGTTATTCAATAGCTGAAATAGGCCCTGCGTTATAAAATATGATCATAGGTTACTATAGTTCTTGCGTTGCTGAGGTTTAATCTATCGGATCTAAACAAAACATTGTCTTCAGTAATCGTTATAGTAAAAACAATTAAGCACACCTTAAACATTATGAAAAGTGAGGTAGGGTAGACACTGAGTTCATTTCCCTAAAGGATTTCAACTGGTTTGATAACTTACTGATTTCTGTCTTTCCCTACTCCTTGTATCTGCACAGTAAAAAAGGGGGACATTGACTATTTTTTCTTAATTCCAATAACTCGGGAAAAAGTATGAATAAATAATGAATAATAAATTCGAACTAAAGTATAACGTGACATGCGAAGTACAATACGGTGGACTCGTTTCACACGAGACCTCAAATTTTTACTTTCTTTTGGTTTGTTGTTTATTTTTCTACAATAGTCATAAAGGGCAGGCTACGCCCGTTTTTAACGTACAGCGTATTGGCTTATTAAACAAGTATTTTAATGAAGAAAAAATAAACTTAATAATGATTTATTCTTTCACGTTATTCCCGATCTCTTCAGGTATTTGTGACTTTGTCATGTGTAGCGTATGAAAAACAATATATTTAAAGAACGTATTACTCTTAAACCTGTGTACGCACAACAATACGTACCTCTGCCTAAATTTTACAAAACGTACAACACTCCGTTCCTTCCAGTTAAACAAATATTGATCATGTCATCTTATTTTGTCAGATTGTTTTTCTTCTTTTAACTTTACACTCTGCTTATGCATATGTTTACACTGGATGCTTCTTTGCTACATAAATGGTTAATCATCAATTTATGTAATTTCATATTATGCATTTGTCGCTAAAATATACTCTTAAAGTAATATAAAATGTTACGGCTTAAGCACCGAAAACTGACAAAGCATTAGAAACCAATAGATGTTTTCTTCTTCTTGTTTTTTTTTCCTCATTCCTATTAATTTGTTTACATAGACCTTTCTAATAACAATGAAAATTTTTAAATATCTTTTCTTTGAAATTCTGGGGTTTCACTTAGATTATTCTTGAAAAGGCTAGGCTATATTTTTTGAAAAAAATTAGAATTCATTTATTTTTTTGCAATATTGGGAATTAAATACAAGCTGACATACACGTCCTTTGTTTGGATACTATGGTAAATAACACAAAAATCCTAACTTTTATACAATTTATGTGTAACATAACATATTATTATTATAGTATTCATTATTACCTCACCAAAATTTGTGCATAAACTTTAAGAATTCAATATGTATGAACTTAAAACATGGTATACACTGTGAGATGGTCAAGGTGACTTTGTAGGAAGAGATAGCGGCCAATGTCGTGGCAGTCGGTGTGCTTTCTCTTACCCTCCTTCAACATCCAGCTCTTAAAGTTCTTCCACAGTGTTTCACGTGATTAATTAATTGACGGTCATTGGCCACAGAAGTGTCTTACGGGTCGAAGTTGAAAGATCACGGGTCGAAGTAAGACGTGGGTATAATTCAAGAAACAGCTCTTCATATCATTCTTATGGTGGCTGTTGGAATAAAAACTTCAGCTGAGTTTATGCAATAATGCAAAAGTGGCGGACATTTTTATCATTGCATTGTTAGCACACTTTCTGAGATATATAAGACGTTTGTGTTCCCTCTCCCACACTGTATGTTGTGTTATAGAAAACTACGAACGTAGTTAACATTAACCTACGTCAAAGGTAATAAACGCTCAATAACAACAATAATGGGGTGGAGATTATAGATCATTAACATGCCCCTTGTTCCAAACTATCATTCCAGAAAGTTTGGTTGAGATTAGCCCAGTGACCTAGGAGTAGTTAGATAACGGACAGAAAGTGAGACACAAATTTTTATGTTTTATATATATATAATATAGATACAATAGATGAGCAGAAAAGACTGCCGTATATTTGAAAATACACTATGTTTAATATAAAGCAATTCTGTAATGACCACAAGGACCTGTAAGTAGTAAGCGAAAAGTTACTATATATTCTTCATGTTCGTGTATACACATTTCAAATGCGATTATAGACCATAACAAACGGTCGTATTCTCACAGTTTTAACTAATAAAACCAATTTGATAACACCGTATTACCAAATGTATCTGGACGTCACACGATAATACTGACTAGGTAAAATTAATTAGCTAACGTGTAGGTAAAGGTCTGTTTATAGCGGAAGGATCGTGGATTTAGTGGTTAAGAAGGAATTGAAAGGTTAAAGTGACGAACTGAAGAGACAAAACCAAATGTTTAACGGAAATCACAAATATATATTATACATCTTAAACAAAAAAAAACAACTAAAATATAAACTTAATTATTACAATAAAAACGAAAGAGAAAATGAACTAACTAAATAGTAGATGGGAATAAATGGTTAATGATTGAAATTAAGCTAGAGAAATATGAGCTTAAGATATAAGTAACTCTGAAACTGCAAGTACCGATCAGCTAGATTTTTTTTAGCTTAACTAACCAACTCAGAAAATGCAGCAATCACGCTATCTCATCACTTACCCAGGATCATAATTTTATTAGAGTTTCTTTGTTTGTTTTTGAATTTCGCGCAAAGCTACACGAGGGCTATCTGCGCTAGCCGTCCCTAATTTAGCAGTGTAAGACTAGAGGGAAGACAGCTAGTCATCACAATCCACCGCCAACTCTTGGGCTACTCTTTTACCAACGAATAGTGGGATTGACCGTCACATTATAACGCCCCCACGGCTGAAAGGGCGAGCATGTTTGATGGGACGGGGATTCGAACCCGCGACCCGCAGATTGCGAGTCGAGTGCCTTATCCACCTGGCCATGCCGGGCTTTTCTGAGTGAGGAACATGGAACGCTATCCTATAAAAGTAGTCCAGATAATTCTGAGATAATACTTGGTTGACACCTGCCCTGAAATATGGAGTCTTAGTAAACTTTTGTATTGTTTTTTAACTAATAAAATATGTAATTAATATATATATATATATATATATATATAATATCTACGAACTTTTTTCTACATGAAATACTTTTTTTCATTAATCTCGAATTTTCAACTCTCTTTCCTTCATCAGTAAAAGTGAACAGAACAGTGGAACACTTTTTTTAAAAAAGGTGTCTAAGCAACGACCCTAACAATACCTACCATCTGATATTAAAGTTGTTAACTTATGCAAAATGGAGAACAATAATTATGATAATTAACAGACAGAGATTTAAATTTTTAGATAAATTGAAGAATTAGACCTTGGTTTTGTATATGTATGATAGTAAAAATACCTTTCATTCTCTGTTGTTTAATGTTTTCTAAGATCGAAAATTTACTTGAATATTGTAAACATAAGAAAATAAAAAATACAGTAATAGGTATTATATAGAAAACAAAATATTCAGAATTCATATTAATACATTATATAATTGTTTGTCATGACTAAAGCACAAAAGAAGAAATATTTCAAAAGATTTAAACTTGTGTAGACAGCACAACAGATTAGATATTTGATATCTTTGATAAATGGTATTCATACAGTCCTGAGCGGTTGCTGGATATTGTTTTGTTTCATACCCACTACTAGTCCACTGTCTTATGTTTCGATGGAAATAGGCTGAAGGTTTGCATTGAAAGAAAAAGTATTTACCATAGAGTACCATCCGCATGTTGATTACAGAGGTAATAATTTCACAAAGTTACGTGTACATTATATTTATGTCTTGAGGATGATGCAGCCATATTTCGTTGCTGGGATGTCAGTTTCAGGTGGTGTAGGTTCTCTCTTTATTCACAGTGTGGACTCTGTTGCAGAACACTTTTACAAATGTCTGGTTCACATAAGATGAAATACACCCCAACTCTCATTCAGAAGAGCTCCAGGTGTAGTGATATTTCGGATGTCCCTCCTTAAGGCAAAGTTCCAAAATTCCTAGAGCAATCAACTTATCAAGTCATATGTTTCACCCCATTGCTAAACATGTGCAGTGTTACATAAATAGGTTGCTATATATTGCTAAGAATTAGCTGGAATACCCGTCTTCTGGAAGGAAATTATATAAATTCATGATTAATGAAAGGTCCTCTTAGGACATGAAAGTTGCTTCCTTTATATGTAATTGTACAAAAAAAAAACACACACAAAAACGCCCATAAAAACCGCAAAACCCAAATAGTAAAATGGAACATTTGTACATATCTCCCTATGGACTCAACAAACCTTCAGGCCAAATTTGATGAAGATCCATCAACAGAGGCGAAGTAGTGGTAAAAAACGCAAGATATAAAATTGAAACTTTTTATATATCTCCCCATTGACACAATGAACCTCCATACCAATTTTGGTGAATATCCATCCACACCATGCGAAATAGTTACATGGACATACAACAGACGATACTATTGTATTTATATAGATACAAGCAGTGAAGCATTGTTCATATTATTGAGGTACGACAAGACATACATGGAATCTTTAGCTATCATTGCCCTTCAGTAGGACAGCGGTAAGTCTACGGATTTACAAAGCTAAAATCAGGGGTTCAATTCCCTTATGTTGACACAGCAGATAGCCCGATGTGACTTTGCTATAACAACCACACACATATACTCAGCTATTATCAGTGAAATAAGTCCGAACAAATTGAACCAATCCAAATTCATAATATTATCTGCCATTCCTATGACATAGTATGCAAAGAAACATTTTGTAGGCGTTCATAAAACCGTGGTAAGTTTCTTCGAAGCAACTACTAAGTAGCGGAATTCTTTGCGCTACATGATGATGTACCATTGTTCACAAACTTAATTTTAATAGTGAAAATGCCATCAGAGTCGACAACTTTCAAGCCCTGCTTGATGAGCATCTTATGGGTTCCAGGCTATTTATAAAACTCAACAGCTTGAAGCTTTTTGTGCAAGGTGAATATGCTGACTTGTAGTTCTAGGAACTCTCATTATTCGTCAGGTCCACAAATACAGAAATATAAGTGTGACGAGCATGGCTGTGCAGGAAGTGATCCAGAGAGGATTTTCCATGCTGTTTACTTTGATACGAGTAGTTGTTAAGGTGTTTCTCTTCCAAAAAAGTCATGGCCATGATATTTCGTCATTGTTTTAGTATTCTTCTCGTCTTTTATCCTTCCAACATTCTTGATCTTCACTCAAAAAAGTCTTCGTATTCTCCATTCCTTAATTGGTCTTGAATATTTCTCCCATTCTGCTCTCGTCCTCATTTGAGGGCAAATCGTCGGATACATCCATATGTGTACACTCCTGTATGCAGATGTACAGTGTCTTGCAAAAGTCTTCACCCTCTTTGCTGGTAATCAATTTTAGTTATTTTCTTGAGAAGGACATAACTCACATGGCCATAAATAGTTATTATATTAATCTCAGACCAGTTTCTAATGATTAGAAGAAACAAAAGGTGCATTGTTATATTAATGATATTACACAAAAAATCTTGAAAACACATGTTGCAAAAGTCTTCACCGCTAACATGATTATACAGTTAATATTTGGTTGAAGCTCCTTTGGCAGCAATGACAACTGAAAGTCATTTTGGATAACCCTCCACAAGCTTTGCCCATTCCTGCTTGTAGATATCCTTCAGTTCTTGTAAGTTGGAAGGATGTCTTCGATGCACAGCAATTTTCAAGTCTTTCTACAGATTTTCGAGTCGATTTAGGTCTGGGCTTTGGCTTGGCTAGTCAAGGACATGAATTTTGTTTCTATGAAACTATTCTTCGGTTGCCTTTGATCTGTGATTGGGATTGTTGTCCTGTTGAAATGTAAACCTTTGACCGAGTTTTAGTTTTCAGCTGACTTCTTCAGGTTTACCTCCAACATCTCTGTATATTTTGCACTGGAGAACATGACACCTTGAATGCGTACAAGTTCACGAGTGCCAGCTTCAGATAAACATCCCTACAGCCTTATGGACCCACCACCATGCTTGACAGTTGAGACTGTATTTGCCGGGTCATGAGCATTGTTGGGTTTCCGACATACATATCGTTTGTCATTTAACCCAAAAATTTATATTTGGTCTCATCTGACTATAGAACTTCCTGCCATATTGTTGTAGGGTTACTGAAATATTCACGGGCATATTCCATTTGCAATCTCAGATGGAACTTCGTCAGTAGTGGTTTCTTTCTTGCCACTCTACCATACAAGCCTTTTTTTGCGTAAGGTACATGATATTGTCGAGGTGTGTACAGTAACTCCAGTTACTGTTATTGAAGTCTTCAGCTCCTTCAGTGTAACTGTTGGCTTGACAGTCGCTTCTCTGACGATTTTTCTTGTTCGAGGGCAGACTTTCTTACGACGACCTGATCTTGGCAAGGTTGAGGTAGTGTGACACACTTTCCATTTCTTCACAACCAATTTTACAGTACTTAATGGTAAATTGAGAATCTTCTGAACAATATTTTCTATTAGGTCTGTAGAGAGTTCTTTTCTCATAATTGTCAATAGGTAACAGTAAACCAAATTTTAACTTTCAAAATACTCTGCTTAAATCAATACTGACGACTCTATATGACCTAAAGTATTTTTTCACATGGCTCTATAATATACTTTGGTATCTGATAGAGTTGTACGGAGCCACTTGTATTTACTTTAGCAGGATAGTAACGTAAAGTTATATCAACGATGGTAAAAAATGAGGGGTGAAAACGTTTGCAACATATGTTTTCAAGATTTTTATCTGTTATATAACTCTAAATTTGTTCTTTGTAATCATTAGAAACTGTTCTGAGATTGATATAATAAATATTTTTGGTCATCTGAGTTACGTCTTTCACAAGAAAATAACTAAAATTGATTACCAGCACAAGGAGTGAAGACTTTTGCATGGAACTGTACTTCTCTTTGAACGCTTATCAAAATCTTCTCCGCGAAGCTTCTCTGACTTCTCTGGCAGCTAACTTTTTGAGCAGTTGGTGTGCCATTCTGATCGCATCCACACCTGTTACAATTGTAACACTTCGGACATTTTGCTACTTTACACTTGCAGGTTAGCTCAGAGATTCTGGCTCGTTGTTTCAGTAGCTTCTCACAGGTTTCACAGAAAGTTCAGGAATTGTCAGTGTTCCAAAGATAATGCACTACAACAATGTTATGCCCAATGTCTGAATTAGGAGAAAAAATCACATAATTCTTCTCATAAAAGTAATCATAGCTTCTTTTAATATTATCCAGTTATAGATCAGCGTACGCCTCTGGTATCCTCGTAAAATAATGCAAATTCCTATGGATTTTCAGAAAAAACGACTAACTGCCTGATATGGTTCCTATAAAGTGCCCTACCGTTTATGGTGTTGTTATGTCTGAGGTTGCTTGTTAATTGAAAAAGGAAACAAAAACGTATTCTCAGAATTTTAAAATATGTTGTGTAAAGGTTTGCTTTTGTTTGTTTGTTAGGTACAAAGATATACAATGGGCTAACTATTCTTTGTCCACCACGGGTACCAAAGCCAGTTTTTAGCGTTATAAGCCTTAAGACTTTCCGCTGAGCCAACGGGAGACTTATCATTAAAAAGCAGGAATTTAGTAACAGCTTTACTTAATTACATGAAATGTGCATGATCAAAAGTAATTCCACAATTACTTTCAGCAAATTATTTTGAACGTAAACATCTATAAACCTAAATGTGAATTCCGCATATTTCAAGTAATAAATTTCCCCTAGAAAAGCTCAAAGTGCAATCGATGCTATTGTGGTTAATTCCTATATTTTGAAGGTACAATGAGAATGTTTATATGACGGTGACACAATTGCCCGCTCTACTTTTCAAATAACAGTATAATTTTAAACCGAGGTGATTAAACGTTTATTAGTGCTGGGAGAGGAATTAATCAAGTTACAACTAGACAACCAAATGTAAAATTTGTAACCAGCTAATGCAAACGATCTCTTTAAAATACTCGTTTATATAGGTGTATATGTATATATTTCAAAACATAAATCTTAAATGAAGTTAGCATGAATTGATTTGATATTTTAAAATGTCTCTGAATTGTTGTCACTTATCTACTTTAATTATTTCACCATCAACAAATATTAATAAATAATTCTAAATAAGAAGCCAGGAGATAATGTGTATCCTCTGTGTTTTGTGAAACTCTACTGTTACTGTCCAAAACCTATCAGTTGGCCTTTTTTAAAAACCAATTGTAGTCTCCAGAATCTACCTATACATTTTTTATCAGTATTTACAGATTAAATGTATCTTTCAACCATTTAAAATACATTACCAAAACATTTAGGCTCGATCAGCTCTTATAAATGCAAAGACAGTTTAAAGTAATGGGAACTGACGAGAGGCAACAATCTTAGGCGACCTATTATGAGTGGTCAGCAGTAGATTTCTAAAGGCATCTTTGTTTGTTTGTAGTTAAGCATAAATCTACACAATGGGCTATCTGTACTGTGCCCACCATGTATAAGTCTGCAGAAGTACCCTCTTTAGCCACCAGGGGACTAAAGATATCTTAAGTCTGGAAGTGCGTATACATTTTGAAAGTATAATAGTATAATTCAACTTATACAAAAGTGATTTTGACGTTATGCAAGCCACAGATTCATAGTGGAATTTTAAAGCTTAATATTCATTCCGTATATTTACTTTATTAAAGTTTATTTTATGAACTTTCTATTTCATTTTTTCTATTTTTCCGTGACTACCCGAGTGGTGTTATATTTGTTATTCAAGATTAAAACCCTTATTTTACAAGTACAAACAATTTCAAAATCTGCTAGCAAGATAGCGATTATATTCATTCGGGTTTTATTAAATTAAACACTTGAGTTATAATATTTTATGTTTATTAGGCATCTTTTAGGTGACCAAGCATGCGAATCAAACTGAAAAAGTCTGTTATTGTAAAAGTAAGCAAACGTTGAATTTTAAATGACAAACAGAAATACTGAATATTGTTTGTTAAATTGAATAGTTTTCCGTTGTTGTTCTTTTCTTAGAGCAAAGCTACATAATGGGCTGGCCCGGCATGGCCAGGTGGGTAGGGTGCTCGACTTGCAATCTGCGGGTCGCGGTTTCAAATCCCCGTCACACCAAACATGCTTGCCATTTCAGCCGTGAGGGCGTTATAAAGTGAAGGTCAATCCCACTATTCGTTGGTAAAAGAGTAGCCCAATAGTTGGCGGTGGGTAATGATGACTAGCCGCCTTCTCAATAGGCTAACACTGCTAAATTAGGGACGGCTAGCGCTATTCTCGTGTAGCTTTGCGCGAAACTCATTACAAACACAATGGGCTACCTGTATTGTATCTACAACAGGATGTCGAACCCTAAAGTTTAGCATTGTAAGTCCGCTAATCCACCGAGAACAAATAGTTGTTTTATGCGATATTCTCCAATAAAAATAATATTTCATAATATACACTTAGATTATCACTAGTAATTTCATGAATTTATTTGCAGTTTTCTAACTAATTTTGCTATGTACATATAAACCTAAACGTTTTTTGTTTTATGAAACTATATTGTTACTGTCAAAAACCTATTAATTGACTTTAAAAAAAACAACAACTGCAGTCTCTAGAATCTACTTATGCTCTTTTTTATTACTCTTATACGTTGCTTTATGTAACTAAAGTGTATTTTAATGTATATAACTGGATCCCCAAAATGAAGTTTTTACCTGTATGCCATCCTACTTTGAAATGAATTTCATAAGTATTAATCGTATTCTTACCTATGTGTGTTCTTATAACATCCATAGTATTATTTCTTGTCAAATGGAATTGTCTAGCTATTCCTATTTCTTGAATATCATTCTACAGATGAAGTTATATTTTCAAAAACTGTTAAATAATAGAACTATTCAGAGGGTGAAATGCAGAAACGGTATTTGATTAAAACAATTGATAAAAGTCAGAATATAGATTAGTTAAGCCTTCATCTTCGTGTGCAGGTCATTGAAACATTAGATCATTTTAATCAAAAACAGTATTTATAAAATGATAAAAGCATAAAAATGCTACTTTTAAAGATTTATACTTAAATACAATGATTAATTACTTAATAAGGTTACTACAAATAACTAATTGAAAAACAACAACAATAAAGTAAAGACTGAGAATTATGATATTACATATCCAACAGTTCAGTACGGTAGGACCCTTGATCTCTTAGCTATGTGGTGTTTGTGGATGACAGAGCGATCCGTAGGTAATCTAATAATATTATAACCAAATGTTTAAGGACTTGGCTAGCAGGTGAAAGTGGAGAGAAAGGACCATATCGACAAAGTTGTGAAAATTCTATAGTGTGAAAAAAACAAAGATGAAAGAAACCATAAAGAAGACTTGAGAGCCGTGACTTGAACCAATATACTCACAAGTTCTTGAGAGCTGTGACTTGAACCAATACATTCACAAGATCTTGAGAGCCGTGACTTGAACCAATACATTCACAAGATCTTGAGAGCCGTGACTTGAACCAATACACTCACAAGTTCATTTGCACTTTCGTTATATACAGTTTACAGAGGATATGATTATATATCTTAAACTATAACGTGTAGGATGTTGTCTTCAAACTGATATAAGTAGTAACAGAATAAGATTAAATTGTAGCACTTGCCAAATCTTGTCAGGGTGGCGCCACTGTTGCACATTTGCATTGAGATCGTGCTTAATGTTCCATATATGCACCTTTGTCATCTACTATGCATTTCTCACGCGTGTGCATTGCCACTGCCATCCTTATTCCTTTAGTGTGTGAACATTTACACTTATGGTAACGTTTTCGAGGTCAGGTATAGTGTGCAGGTTACAAAAGTAGATATGTGTCTTTAGGTAATCTATTAGACAGGAGTCTTCTGGTATCAGTTATAAATGTGTGGCGGTATGCACATGAAATCTGTAAGAGATAACACTGTCTTCATGAAAGTGTGTCTTTAATAATTGTATATCCTGATGGTTGATATGGAAAGGGGCACTGCGTTGCAAGAACGTCCCAGTTTTGAGCTCTTGACATTGCTACAGTTGTGACATTGCCGTGTGAGCAAATAGGTCTTGGTACCATTGATTCTTCTGTGCAAGTCTTGGGATAATGTAATGTCATTTCCTGAAATAAAAGTATAGGTGACCAACAGGCTTGTCATAATATATACTAAATAATAGCCTTCATACTAGATTATGCAGTTCTGTGTGTTGATTGCCTCACTCAGTCTGAAATTAGCCTTGATATTTGTGGAACATCTTAAGTCGTGCAAGTGTGTGCACATTAAGAAATTTATAGAGGGAGGCTTCTGCAGTGTCACATGAAGGATTAGCCAGGCTGTTGAAATTAGCACACCAAGATAGTGTTTGTTTGTTTGTTATGGATTTCGCGCAAAGCTGCACGAGGGCTATCTGCGCTAGCCGTCCTTAATTTAGCCGAGTAAGACTAGAGGGAAGGCAGCTAGTCATCACCATCCACCGCCAACTCTTGAGTTACTCTTTTACCAACGAATAGTGGGATTAACCGTTACATTATAACACCCCCACAGCTGAAAGGGCGAGCATGTTTAGTGTGACGGGGATTCGAACCCGCGACCCGCAGATTGCGAGTTGAGCGCCCTAACCACCTGGCCTTGCCAAGATAATGTGATATTGGCAATCTGTGCTTGCATGAATAACCACAGTAAGTGTTTTCACAGGGTATATGGGTCTTCCAATCTGTGCTTGCATGGACAACCACGGTAATTGATTTTAAAAGGTTCTATGGGTCTTCCAATCTATGCTGGCATGGACAACCACGGTAATTGTTTTCACAGGGCCTATGGGTCTTCCAATCTGTACTTGCATGGACATCCAAGGTCATTATTTTCACAGGGTCTATGGGTCTTCCAATCTGTACTTGCATGGACATCCAAGGTCATTATTTTCACAGGGTCTATGGGTCTTCCAATCTGTGCTTGCATGGACAACCATGGTAATTATTTTCACAGGGTTTATGGGTCTTCCAATCTGTACTTGCATGGACAACCACAGTCATTATTTTCACAGGGTCTATGGATCTTCCAATCTGTGCTTGCATGGACAACCACGGTCATTATTTTCACAGGGCCTATGGATCTTCCAGAATCATGTTTATCACAGATGTGCCTCACTTCCTCAAATTTCCGGATCAGTTACTACACAGATCTTCTGCTCATGCTATGTAGCCTTTTTTTATTCCGAGAAAGCTGCATGTGTTTTGCAGTCTTTTGTGCAATTCAAGTTTTTTTTATATGCGTATTTACACACCTCTGATTTATTGCCTTAGTAACTTTATTATAATTACAAGTGACTCTACTCATTAGTTATTGTTTCTGATCCAAGAAACAAAATCAAATGAAAGCAACACAGAAATACTACTTGAAATAAGACTGAGCTAACTAACCGCAAAAACAAACATTTATATGCATAAAATCATGGTACAAATATATATACAACATTTTCACATCACACACATGTTAAAACCACACCCTTTCCAGTTCAACCTCATACAGTAAGACCTGGGAAAAGGTTTAACGCAATTTTGTATCGCAAGCCAGTGACCAGAGAAGGTCAATCTGCTGGTCACTAAAGGCCAATAGGTTCGCGAAAACACAAAGACAGCCTAAAATTGACAGAATATAAACAAGTTTGGTATTCCGAAGATGACGATTAAAAAATTTTAAAACATAAAAAAATATAGAAATAAACACGAAATTTGATATTCAAATTATATAATAGTAGATTGTGATATTACTCATAACACAACGGAAGGTTAAGGTTAATTCTTTTTCACTCTCAATCTTAAACTTTAGATTATCAGAAAATATTTAAAAATTGCATAGGATCTCGTGTATTTTTAAACGATGAAAAGATCATGGCACAGATTGACAAGTAATATACAACTATAGATGAGAATAGGAAATACATGGTATAAAAACAGCGCGTGACTATATAGACTGCTACGAAAACCATAACACATTATGGACTTTTTATGTTTAAATGGGGTTTTGAAATACTTTTCTACCTTTATGATGAATGACAAAGAGTATATGTATATATATATATATATATATAAATTTATTCCTTTAAACATAAATGTTAAAAAGTGAAACGGTAGAAAAATGTTAGTATGTTTTCTGAGATATAAGTTTATGGTACAAAAGAAAGCAAAGATTCTAGAAATAATCCATTAAGTATTTCAAATCTAATGTTAATTGTTAGTTGAATATAATTTTGCTAGTTACTTGAAATCGTAACTGCAGAATATACTATTTTCTCTGTCAATGGGAAACCATGAAATATCTAGAGAAGCTTTGTGGCCATTACAGTTGTGTTTAAATCCACTTTTTCAGAAGTTATGAATACATGAGATTTTTCAAAAAGTGTATAACTTTGGTATTTATTATATATATTCATTATTTGATCATTGCCTTCAATCCAAGCAACGTATGTGCATATATATACATATTCACTGAAAACGTATAATTTAAAATCACTTGCTGAAAAACCCATTTTTTATAACACTAAACATGAGAAAATAAACAATGTTTACAACTAAAATATACGTAAAACAAGTTTATAATCCAGAGAGATAAAACATTTTAGTGTAAGTTGTTACTTTCCCATTGGAAGAGTCACGAAGCGTGATAATTGATACGATCTTTTTAGTTTTAAGATGATTTATTGGGAAACAATGACGAAAACGTCCAGGATTTTCTTTAATTAAGTTGTTACAACTTTTTTTATACATTACACTTGTTTGTGATTAGTAACTACTTTAACTTGTGTTGGTTAAAACAAATCCAGTAGAGTAACCAAAAGGGAAATAATGTTTCATGTGGTTTTACAACATTTTATACATTCCACTTGTTTGTGATTAGTAACTACTTTAACTTGTGTTGGTTAAAACAAATCCAATAGAGTAACCAAAAGGGAAATAATGTTTCATGTGGTTTTACAACATTTTATACATTCCACTTGTTTGTGATTAGCAACTACTTTAACTTGTGTTGGTTAAAACAAATCAAATAGAGTAACCAGAAGGGAAATAATGTTTCATGTGGTTTTACAACATTTTATACATTCCACTTGTTTGTGATTAGTAACTACTTTAACTTGTGTTGGTTAAAACAAATCCAGTAGAGTAACCAAAAGGGAAATAATGTTTCATGTGGTTTTACAACATTTTAGTCACATTTTATGTTATTTTTGAAAACAATAACAATTTATTTTAACAAATACATAAATACCGCAGTAAATAATTTTGACTAACTCGCATATTAAACTGGTAATATAAAACAACGTTCATATAAAAGAATATTCATTACGAAGCTTTTTCTGGTACGTCTTAAATTTATATACCGTATTTTTCGGTGTATAAGACGCAATTTTTTTACCCCAAAATTTGATGTCAAAATCAGCTTGCGTCCTATACACCGAAGGTATGAATAATATAACTGTATATTTACGATATACAGAAGCCATGTGTAAACATATTTAAATAGGCATGCATAGTTTAGTTCAGTTGAATGTGTTATTTAAAACAATAGTAGTTTGTTTTTTTCTTTTAAAAATATAACTATTTATAATGCTCCCTAAATAATAAAAAAATAAATTACAGTGAAAGCAATGAAGATTTTGTAGGTTTTGAACCAAACTAAATAACAGTAAACCTTTTTTCGATTTATGGTATTTTCTTATTTTGATGTTTTGAGCTCTTTTGTGTTTAGAACAATATATACTAATTTTTAACGTATCAAATTGAATTTTTTTTCAATAAAAATCTTTCAAATGCGACTGTAGATTTCTTTCCCCAAAACTTTGTCTTCAAAATAAGGGTGCGTCTTATACACCGGTGCGTCTTATATTCCGAAAAATACGGTAATAATCCTTTAAAACACTCAGATATTCCAGAAACACGAAAGAAATTTTCTATTTGCTACAGCAGGTCTTTGAACTGAAGCCTATTTTGGTGTAACCTTCACCTTCCCACCCCCAAGAATGCATTATCTCACCAAGCTGGATTTAAAACAAATATTTTCATTTCTTTCACCAGGCTTGTTGGCTTTTGAAGACTGGATGCTAGACTTAAGCTGGGTGGGCTGCGACAGCTTTCTCTAAAACTGGTGCCTGCTTCACAACGACTGGAACAGGGTTAGACACAATGGTTACCCCGGCAGGATTCTGATTGTCAGTACCGGGCTCACTGGTATCAATCTCGGCACGGAAACCTCCAGCATCAGCGATGTATTTTACCAGACGATAAACACCGTCGCGATCAGTGTAACCATAGGCTCCAGTGACTCTTCCGTTACCATCTCCTGCTTCTTGGCGTCTTATTTCAGTACCAAGCTCATCGACAGTCTGAAACCCATAGCCATAAGGCACTGGAGGAGGCTAATACGAAATGAAAAACAAGTTGAAGGAGACGGTATAAAACCCAACCGTTCGGTAGCGTAGCTAATAAAGACCGACATACAAATGTAAGAATGGGTCAAACTCTACTGTCTTTAAACAAAAAAGATTTAAGTTAATTAAGTTTATATAGTTTTTAAAAAAAATAGTCCGTTACACTTCCGTCACGTTGAATAAATTCTGTATATCTTTGTTTCCCAAAGTGATAAGATTGAAAGATTGATTCGTATATAACGCTTTACGATTTTCTTTTTACTTCCCTCTCGGTACAGTTCAAATACGATAAAGAGATATTAGGGTAGTAGGACCCTTCAAGAGTAATTTCGGGTGAGTCAGAAGTAAACGACGAATCTCAAGATTCTGTTCTGACTGTTACTATTCTTACTATATACTGAAGTATCAAGAGACTATTACCATTACTTAATTCCATATTAACTTTATTTGATCATCAATTACTTACGACATAATCATTTGGACCGTAGTAGCCTGGAGCGATAACATCGCCGCCAAAAACACAAGTTATTAAACACAGAAGAAGGGCTACCTAGAAAAAAAAGAAAAATATATAGAAACACCAATGATAACAAGGATTTGTATGATAATAAATAAATAAAGCGGTTGAGTTTTAATAAGTACATCTATAGATTATTAGATATTTTGTGTAGATAATCTTTTAAATTTGCATATATTTTTCAAATTTTGGCTTTGCCCAAATATAGGTTACTACAGGAAATATGTTTAATCACAGGCAAACAGGTTTTTATAACTTTAGTACAGCTGTTATCTTGTGAATTTTCTCGAGCAAGTACGTCGGTATTGTGCAATATGCCATTAGGAGAATAATTTAAAAATGAATTTTTAAACTTTAAACCACAACAAATTAACTCGAAAATAGGTTGGAACTATATACGAACGATCTTATCAGAGGCAAGATTTTATAAACATTAAATATTGCCATTTGCAAAAATACAGGTTTTACGTTGGATTGAAGATACAAATTCATATCTTTATCCAGGAAATCACATCATTACACATTAGAGATGTTAGGCCTATGAGATTCTTTCAATATTCCACATGTTTAGACTGTATTTTTGCGCTGCTATGTAATTTTGGTGGGAATGATTTGTACTTTTAATATTACAAGTGTCATTAAAAAACTGGATCAAGATTGTAAATTACCTTTAACATTTTGACTGCTATGCTCAGTTTATATTAGTCAATGCTACTACTTGATGACTTCCCGCTCTCTCTCGTCCTTATATATGTATGTATAGACAGGACGAAAATGGGCGATGTCTGGCTTGCAACCTCCTAATGCTAATAACTGAACAGAAACGTAGCAACTAAGAAAAACAACAAAAATTACATAAGCTATAAAATATAACACGACATGGTTCTATTTAGGTATATCTTATCACTTAAGCAAGTTTTTCCAGATGACCTCAAAGTTTCATTCCTCTTACTTGTATTTTATTTCCTTCAGTGAACCTTACAAGAACAGGTTACGCCCTTTTTATAATACAGATCACTTGTAAACTTACTTTCTCTCGATTTAATTCAAAAGCCTCCCGGTGATTCAGCAAAGAGTTTTGGGCTTATAATGTTAAAAATTGGATTTTGATATCCGCGGTAAGCAGATCATAGATAGCCAGTTGTGTAGCCTTGTACAAACAAACAAACATTCGAACAAAATACTTTAAAGAATAATTATATTGTTTAGAATAATTTTCACGGAATTCATTCTTGGTATAAACGATAAACCCAAGATTCATCGACATACAAAAAGTGAAATATATAAAAATCATTTATTTAAAATATTTACCCTTTTGGCGTCAACACGGTTTTGTAACAATAGATACTTGTTTTGCCTATGTTGTTATGCTTTTCTATGTCAATAATATTAGTATGTTTTAGAATGTTTGCGCAGAGCTACAAAAGCACTGTTTGCGCTCAGCCGTTCCTAATTTAGAACTGATAAATGTGAAACTAGTCAACAGCAATGCCGTATTATCCAATAGCCCCAGACAAAAGGGCCCATGCCTTATAGGAACACGCCGCCCATTACTGTGGAAAGAAAATACTTTTCATCCAACATAAGTTAAATATAAATATATATGTCATTATTGTGATAAAATATGTTTTTAATATGAATAATGCGTGACGAAAATATAAGATATAGCCATATTTTTTACTTTTATTTAACTATTTAATTTTAATTATATAAAACAAAATAAGATATAAAATGTGAGTAACTAGTTTTCCTTATTCATTGATTATTTTGGTCGTACAGACTCAGTTTGTTTTGCTCATTTTTCGTCTTTCTTTATATAGGTAGTTTTGATGGATCAATCTGTTCATCGGACCTAAGTGCCCACTCAACCTCAATTCAGCAATGGTCAAGAGAAACCGCGACAATTGTTGGTCTTCTCTTGTCTGATCCAATAGTGAGATTTGACTCTCTCTTACAGCACATCCATTGTTCTAAGGAACCCGAACCATAAACCTTCAAATTCAGATTCCAGGATGCTCGCCCATAAGAATAAGGCAAAGTGTTCAGTAATATATTACTTTGTATGTAATACAATTGTTTTTGTATTATTTACAATTCCAAACTTGAATAAAAAATAAAGTGTGATTTACACTGTAATATGACATATACATAATTAATTATCTGTTTGTATATTGTTACTGTAACTATAAGGGTATAAGTACCAAATCAGGAGGTTCAAATTAATTTGCTTTGAATTTTATAGAAATCAGGAATGCAAGATTTGGCATGAGTGAATTGGTGTTCGAAATTGCCTTAATCGGAAAATATTAGACTATAATGCTATTTTAAAATAATAATCACTTAAACCAGGAAAGTAAGAGTTTGTTTGTTTGTTTTTGAATTTCGCGCAAAGCTACACGAGGGCTATCTGCGCTAGCCGTCCCTAATTTAGCAGTGTAAGACTAGAGGGAAGACAGCTAGTCATCACCACCCACCACCAACTCTTGGGCTACTCTTTTACCAACGAATAGTGGGATTGACCGTCACATTATAACGCCCCCACGGCTGAAAGGGCGAGCATGTTTGGTGGTATGCGGATTCGAACCCGCGACCCTCAGATTGTGAGTCGAGCGCCTTATCCACCTGGCCATGAACAAAGAATTTATGTAGGAAACAGAAAATACATTACTTCAGATGTATATTAGAAGTGAGGGAAGGTTAGCAGATATTCTAATTGGTGAAATCGAAGGAAGAAGAACGAGAGACAAGCAGAAACTCACTTGGGTCAATGGAATTAAAAATTTGATTGGAGATGAGAAGATTAATTTAAGAAAATTGGCGCTGGCAGTGAGAAATAGAAAACCGTATTCATCGATCCATTGAATTCGGGAAGCCATGATGATTAATTTTAATAAAGAGCTAATGAAACGTTTAACAAAATAATTCAACCAAAAATATACTTCTAGTACTATAGGAATGAATCAAGACACACGGTAGTGTGTCGTACGGCCAAAACAACCTGCTGCAGGACACAGTGTATGTTAGTAACAGGAGTAATAGTTTAGCGATTTTCCACCTTCTGTATCTCGGACTATGGTAACCCAAACTATCGTATATTTTCAATGGATGTGCTCCACTGGACTCTTAGTTCACATACCAAATTTCAAGGTAATCCATTAAGAAATACCTGATTGAGTTTCTTCTTTTTTTTTTCTTCACACCAAACGTACTGAAACTTTATTTGATTGAAAACATACTTAACTTTTAAGGACTTATTTCCAAACTTGATACACTGATACATCTTTAGAACCTACAATTAGGAGTCTCATTTGGTGTAAATGTAAGTGACATGTGCAAAGTTATTCAACAAAAACCGCTAAAATTTGACAAAAACTTTTGCGCACTCCTACGCAAAAAGTCACGTGTGCTGTCGGTCTAATATTTTTAATACAGCTTCACCTAAGTGTAAAAGTGGACAGTTTTTAGTTTTTGTCATTCGGATTAAAGACTAATGAGCTATAGCAGCAAAACTATAAGGTGAAAGGACGTGCAGATACTTAAATATTGGTTATGCCAAGTAAACTAGATGAGCAGTTTCTTGCTCAATTTTTCAAAAGAATCATACGGGTGGACGGTTATTAATGATTATTCATTGCTAACTTTTCATCAAAAAGTTACCAGCCCTCATGAAATTATACTAATTAAAGAGATTTCAGCGTCATGTGATATTAGCTCAAGAATTTAGCATAAATAATGATGCTTGATACAGCTGTACCTATTGCATGGGGGTGATGACAAGAAACTGTTAATCTAAATTCTATGGCGTTACTATTAAAAGCTGCTAAAACTGTTTTAGAGAGGAAAAATTACCACTATATATTTTAAAGAATCTGGTTGGTTCTGTAAAGGTCTGTTCCGAATAATATGGTTGCGATCCTAAAGCTAATGTGGGTTTCTATCGAGTGTCACTTTCTTACTTGCTGTGATTTGTTGGTGTGTATTGACAAAACGTTATGATATATAATCAAAAATACCTTAGATGTGAATAAAAAATGTTCGCAAAAGAATAATTCAGTGTGCGACTTAAGGGAATGAAATTAAAATTTGCGGCCAAACTGGTTGCTACACTTATAGCATTGATAAAAAATTTACAGTAAATATTGGTTCATTAGTTAACTACACCATGTATATTTATTTTGTCCACCATCTTGCCCCAAATTGAAAAAAAAAATATTATTAATGCTGTAAGCATAGCTACCAGTTTGGCCGCCAATTTTGATTTCATTCCTTTAAGTCGCACGCTCAATTCCTTTTTTTTTCTTTTTCTTTTTTGGCTGCACCTTTTTTCACACCTGAGATGTTTTTGATTTCATAACTATTAGTGGAATACAAGAACTAAGGAATTGTCCGTAATGTTAGTAGGGTTTGGTTTGAATTTCTTACAAATCTGGGCTAGCCCTCCCTATGTTAGCAGTGAAAGACTATAGAAAAAGTAGCTAGTCATCACCACCCACCGCCAACTCTTCGGTTACTCATTTGCCAACGAATAGTGGGATTGACCATTACATTATAACGCCTCCACGGCTAAAAGGGCGAGCATGTTTGGTGAAATGGAGATTCGAACCCGACACCCTCATATTGTGAGTTGAGCGCCCTAACCACTTAGCCACTTGCTAGTAAGAAACGCTTCCAATAAATCTAATCTACAGTACTAATATAAATTATTATTTAACAAAACTCTATTTGTATGTCCGCTGCTAACTGGAGAAATTCTAGGCCGACTGTCACCAAACATTTTATATGTCCTAAGGATCCCCAGAAAGTTATAGATGGAAAGAATGACTGTCGACATTCGAATGTGACACCTCACTACACCCCCAAATGTAACCTCTGAACCTTCTCAGAGAATAGCATTACCAACATATTTTTTTGTACACAGTTATACAAACTATTAGTAAAATGTTTCTATATTACATTTTTTCCTGTGTAGAATTCTACTTAACCTTATAATCCCCAAGAACAAAAGACACAAAGGTAAAGTAGTATTAATATTTTTGTGAAGGAGATATACTTTATATTTTCGTACAGTAAAGCCAAGTACTTTCTCTCTAGGTACGAAAAAGGTGTTCACGTAGTTTATACTAACGAAAAGATTTTTTTCATTAAAATTTAATGATAATAAATTAACAAGAGAAATGTTACATCTGTTGGTAACTTCCTAAATTATAAGTTTTTATAAAATCGAATATGTTGATATATTTATGGGAATGTCGTACATTTTTATTTTTTACAGATATTGCTGTCTTAATTTGTTTTAAGACCTTGTTTTGAATATCCAACAAGTCATACTTTGGTTAATGTTTGTACGAGCCTACCTCTGACACTTTTCATTATGTAAACTAACTACACTTTATTCATCTTATAAAACAGTTCTACTTTTATCACCATGTGAATTCGAGCTATTCCAGCCACACTTTGCCAATCTTCTAATTTCTGCCACACTTTGCCAATCTTGTAATTTCTGCCACACTTTGCCAATTTTGTAACTTCTGCCACACTTTGCCAATCTTGTAATTTCTGCCACACTTTGCCAATTTTGTAACTTCTGCCACACTTTAGTCTACATGTCGATTAGCTAAAATTTGACCTCCTTTTGAACTACCCAAACTTTGCTTTATCTCTGTCTTGATTACACTTTGGTACCTTATGGACAAATTACACTTTAGACAACTTCCGATCTTCAAAAAGTTGAGTTAAAATGTAGACAAAGCACAATTTATTTAACTTTTGGATTATATAAATCTTGACAACTCTTTAAGCATTTTCACCTTGACTAATTATATTATGATTCCGTTCTAGGCTACTTTTTATGCAGCCATACCTTAGCTATCATGTAGACTAGTCACGAGTTGACCATTCTTTGCGCCAGTCATATCTTCAGTCAACCTTTTGAATTGTTACACTTTGAAACTGTCGTAAACCGATCACTATGTGTACATCTGGTAGTTCTATTACTACCCATCTATCAACATATAGATTCGTCACACATATTGGTTAACAAGCAAGCCAAACCATGTATTGCTCATCTTTTGAATCATTCAGGTATTAATTAACAACTTAACTAGCTATAAACAGCTGGTATATTTTGAATCAGTTAAATTCATCTATCTGGGCACTAGTTACTCTCTTATCAACATGTAAACCAAATACACTATGATGAACCTGTGGATTAGCAAATTTATAGTGATGTTGTTGATGAACGTCAATTTGAGAAACTACAGAAGCCTGTTAACCAGTATCACGTTTGTAAATCAGAAGATTAGTTTTGTTTTGGACACCTTATGAAGCAGCCACGTTTTGGTTTGCTTGCAGTTCTAGGTGAGTTTTCGTAATTATCGTTAGATTTGATATAAATAATTTCCTATAGTTTGTGTTCGTCCTGTAAGAAGACAAATTGTTATGCAAAGTTATTATTGATTTTTAATTTTCAAAACTTATCTAAAACATGAGACTTAATGTGTATCTTCCTGTTAGCAGTGTTACAAGTTTCTTACATTATATCAACACACTGTCCATTAAAACATACCTTATGAAACCATATTTCGGATTTTCCTATTCACAACGAAAATCAACCATGCGGCATAAAAAAAAATTAATTTCATAAATCTGAGAAAACAATAAAGTGAAAAGAAAACGGAATGCGCTTTTACAGAAACTCAGACTTTGCACTGGGACTTACAAGGAAACTCAGACTTTGCACTGGGACTTACAAGGCTATTTTGATACCTGGGGTGGGCCGAGCACGAATAGACCATAGCGTAGCTTTGTGCTTAACAAGGAAATCTTAAACTGGCTAATTATTAATTCACGGAGTTAGTTTTGCGAAATTTGTTATTAGCGTATTCTATTTCAACTTTTGTAATCTAATAACTGTAGTATTATTGCATATAATATGAAACAATTATTTGTGATTCAAAAGTAAATAAACCCTGCAGCGATTAAGAAAACTGCGGAAGTTAACGATACATAAACTATAAATTCGAGTTGACCTGAAAGTAAAGATCCAGTTTTACCTGTTTTTCTTCAATCCTATATTCTACTTATGAGAGAAAAAATATAGAGAGAGCAGTAGAGAAGTATTGGATACGTGGAGGAATGCCAGTAATATATTTTACTTTGCCTCATTATTTATCCGTTATCTAGTATTAATGGAATATAAATTTTAATCGCATTTTTGAATAGTTGTTGATAGATATTCGAAGAAATCATAGCTTTCCAATAGGTTTTATTCTGAAAGTTCTGTTTACTAAAACGTAATTTCTTGTAATTTAAAAAAATGATCTACCAATGAACAGTTAATTGCTCTATTGAATTTCTAATCACGTGTTAGGGCGGTATTATAGTTTAATGTGTGCGCGCGTTTTTGTATCAGGACATTGGTTAGGTTGAAAATATTCTGAAGAAATTGCAATTAAAAAGTATACAGAGGGATGCCTGGATGTTTGTTAACAATAGGTTCCTTAAAGTTTATTAGTAAGGCTTCTCTAATTCTTCTTTCACTAATTTCTGGTTATTGACGGAAAATGTTTGGTTGTTTTCTACAAGTGTTCATAAAATTGAGAGGGATGTTTGTTAGGGTTCTTCTTTCTAATTTGCTTTCTTTTTCGCCGATGTAAAAGGCCGGGTAGATGGTAGATTGTAATTTGTAAATATTTCCTGTAGAGTTGGGATCATTGTATAATTTTGTCAACATAAATTTAATTTCTATTCTTTGAGTGAGCAGGAATCAATTTGTTGTCAAGGTCTTGCTTCCGTGTTAATTTTTTTTTCTGATTCCTGTAAAGGGTATGTCAAAATTTCTACAAAAAGAATTCAGTGGGTTTGGACTTATTCGTTTATTTTTTTTTTATACTTTGCCTGCCTGTTAAGCTTGTCTTGTTTGTGTTTTTGAATTAATTTATGGTTTGTATAACTATTTTCTAGAGGAATTGGAGTGAAACATTGGATTAAATGTGTTATTGTTAGTACATATTGTGTATATTAAATTAAAAAAAATTGTTATTGTGCCTAATGTTTGGTGAATTACATGACAGCAAAACCAGTTTATGTGTACCACTATATGCGTTTTTCCTATAGATGTTTGCGTTGAAGAATTGAGATGTTCGTGTAATGTTCACATTTAGAAAATTTATTTTGAACTTATTTGCGCTTTGAAAAGTGAACTGTATGCTGTTTATGTGTTGGAAGAATTATATTTGCTCGTTTCTTTTCATGAGCTCACAGAAAACATTGTCTACACATCAAAGTCAAAACGAAGGCAAGTGTGAGGGTAACATGCTGTTAAATACGATTTAGAACAATGGATTACCAATGCTGAGTACATTTCGTTGAAGAAAATGTGAATATTTGTACTGAATGCAGACGACTGTAGCAAGTTGTAATAACAGTTCGAGTAAGTGTTACAGTTTCATATTATTATTATTGGTTTTGTAAAATAATATGTGTGATAAGTTGTATTGCATCTTGATATGGGTTTCAGGGAATAAATGTACAGCATCGAAACTGTGCATGATGATATTACAGTATGGACTACGTAAATGCAGAAATGTAAAGTATATTTTCATTTGCGAGTTTATTTTATAAACGTAAGGTTTAAGTATCGGATTAAAGTATTTGTTTGTTATGAATTTTGCGCTATCTGCGCTAGCCGTCCCTAATTTAACAGTGAAAGACTAGAGGGAAGGTCATCACCACCCACCGACAAGTCTTGGGCTACTCTTATACCAACGAATAGTAGGATTGATCGTAACTTTATAACGACCCCACGGCTGAAAGAGCGAGCATGTCTAAAATTATAGTTAAAGGACTTGTAAGAGAGCATGACTATATATATATATCTTTATAATGAACTTTAGGTAGACCATAGATTTTATGTGTTGTTGGTTGGTTGTTTTTATGCAAAACAACGTTGTGAAGTTTATACCCGATAGTTTTTCTTTTAATAATATTTTATGTAATTTGTTATTATAGGTGAGTTTTAGGCCGATGTTTGACTGAGTGAAATCGGATTTTTCCTTCAGTGTATTCCACATTAAGGAATCATATTGTTTGGTAGGTAGAATTGCTACAGTTTTTTGTCAGTTTTCTGGACAACGCTCTATTGGTTATAAGAACTTTGAAGCTGTTGTTTTCTGCAGGCGTTAGATTTTGTTGATTTTTAATCACTTCAAATCCTTCTAACTAACGTCGTTTAAAACAGTTTCTCAATGGATCAGTTTTTGGTTTATTCTGGAAGGTATTCAGTGAAGTATTATTTTTGGGGAATTAGAAAATTTATGGAGATTCATTTCTTCGCTGGCTTTCAGTGAATTAGGCCACGTTTAGTCTTTAATTCCTGAGCTGGTTTTGGTTGAATGGGTCAGAGGTAATTTTACGAACTTTCAACAATAAAATCCAGAGCTCTATTTTATGTGGTTTAAATTTGCGCTAAAACAACCATCCAACCAGTCAGTGGTTTATTGGATTTGTAATTTGACTACATTATTAGTCTTTTGTGAAGGTTCTTAAACTTGTTCCAAATCTAAAGTACGGGTGGCGATGGGAATGATTGCAAAATTAAGACTTTTGCTTAAGGCTTAGATTTGAAATTAATTGCGTTGAATCTCCTTACGGTTTGTTGTAATATTTTTTATGCTTTCAGTTTTTGTTTTAGTGCTTTGTCTAGGTAGTGTTTTGACGTTTTTTCTGAAGATCTTTTGATTTCAAGGCCTTTAAAGTAGATGCTATTTTGTATTAAACTTGAAAGAAAATTGTAGTCGTAAATCGAGTAAGGTTATTTAGGAAATTTAGATCATTCTTGCGAAGAAAACTCATTTCTATATATTTATCTTTTTAAATTTTGTTCAATAGTTTTGGATGATATCTTTATTATGATATCTATATTTTCATATTATTTCTCGGTTTAGTTTTATTTTCTGGAATGTTGGTATTAAGTTTTCTTTTTACAGGTATTTTAAAAGTTATATTTATGGTAATATTTTTGATTTTCAGCTTTTGTTTTATTGTTTGAAGAGAAATTTATTCGTTATTAAATGTTTCAACGTAGCATAGAAGGACCTTTTCAATAAGAATCATGACGATGTGTGATATAGTTAGGCTTAGCTGGTTTACCTGGAATGATGTGAGACATTGTAGTCTGGTCGAGTTGATGATGTCTCTTTTAGAAGGTGGTATTGATAGGTTGTTTTGATGCCAAGGAGTAAGTTATAAAAAATGTAGGATAAGATCAGTATCAGCCAGGAATACACAAACGATGGACGTTTGGGAAGAAAGATAGGCTCAGAAGCCTGGTATGAATAAACGAGTTTGGACAAGCATAACTAAAAGATAACTTATGTTTTGCGTTTTCTTTGTTAATAGATAGGCTTTAGCCTATACTTTTGTTTGTACTTGATAACGATCCTACCAGCGATCAAAACGTTGTAAAAATAAATATAACATTCAAGAAAACCTAACGAAAAGATGTAATTTTTTCAAAAGTCTTACTCGGTATAGTTAGAAAGTTTAATAAGTCAAGGCACCTTTTGAAATGATGGGAACACATTATCTGAAAAGTTGCGTTTGCTTTCAGGAACATTTTCTGAAAATGTTATACATCGTACCATTCAATTTCAAAGCATCTTTTATTATAGCTATAACTTAAACGCCAAAAGCTGGCGAAGCATCAGAAATCAACATCCCTAAAGTTTGTTTAAAAAAAAAGCACGTAAACTGTCACTGTCCAAGAGGCCGTTCGTCGATACTGGAACTCTTCCGTTGGGCTGAATGATAAAACACAAAAAAAATGTCTTGAATTCTATTTATGTATATACAGTATAGTATTTTAAAATGATATATAAACAGCCTTTCAGAGAAATCTTTTGTCTCCCACATGTTACTACCCAAGAGGTCTATCGTCAATACTAGAATTCGTTAGTTGGTCTGGAATATAACAAACAAAAGATACATCTCATATGTTATTTACATACCTCTGATTTTTGAATCTGTAATGCATAACTTTAGAAGTATGTGTGAAAGAAATATCTGTAAGTAAAGTGACCATTGATTTGCAATGTGTCTTTTACTACAGTGGTTTTATAGTCTATGTTGATAGGTTAGTGATCAAAATTATACACCTGTAAAGTACAGAGAGATTTTACATTTAATAAAAACCTCTAATTAAATGATAACTTGCCAGATAGGTTGAAAGCAAGGACAAGGATAAAACTTGGTACAGGAACTTATCGTAGATATTTATTTTACGGTGTATTTGCCAAGCAACTGGTAGGAACTCATTCGTGTAGATGACACCAAGAAGGATATATTTTTACTTTCTGTATCAACATGCCATTACATCGTCCACTTCTGGCAAAGAAATGACAGCAAATACAGTACAAATGTGCTACGTTCAAGCCAGTGAAACGATGTTTCTGGTCTGTCATTTCAAGAACAGTCACAGGCCCATGATAATATGTCAGAGGAATGTATTCGCTTGTTGTCATGTATGATAGAATGTGAGCGTATCTCGGAAGGAACTTTAAAAAAAAGGGGGGAGACATTGCTGGAAAGGTTACCACCCTCAAAAGACACATTAGTTAAACATATCTTTTATGCTGCATATTATGGTGTGGGAGCAAGGTTAATGTCTTTACTCAAACCTACCCAATCAAAAAAGAGGTTGGAAATGAGAATATTAATCATATTAGTCATGTGACATAATATAATATTGATAATTTCGCTGATTGCACATTAATTAATCAAATTTAGATGCAAAATAGGTTGTATTTGATGTTGCAAGTGTGTAAAGTGTGCACTTTTATGTACCTTACTGTGATAAGGCTGGATATACAACAATATGATGCACGTGAATAACTTCAGATTTTGTCAAGTTTATGAAATCACGTGCCTTGATACAACAAGGATAAGTCAGATATATGGAATGTCTTCGAAGTACTTCCAAGTGTTCTGTTTCGCGCATGCGTATGTGATTGATATCTTGATAGAGGCACACTATGCATCGGAATAACTCCCTTTCCCTAACATATGGAATGTGTATATATATGTAAAGGTCGTTCTGTAATGACTGCAAGCATGTTATAATGGTGAGCGCATGCGAAAATGTTAATTATTTATAATTATAAAAATAATAAATGAATTTTTCATTCCGTTTACCACTAATATTAAGTTTGATACACCTGTAACAAAATATCTCTATTTCTGCATTATAGAAAATGTATATTTTTATGCTTCATATGAGAACGTTTATGTTATCGGTGGATGTGCAAATGATCTAACTTGTGGTGTAATTACTTATAAAATGTATAAGTACGTCAAATTCTACGCATTTCTATCACATAAAACAAGATAAACACTGTAATACCTTGCAAAATATTGAATCAATCCTCGCGTGCCCAAATCTCCCAATATACGTCTCTATATCTAAAAACCCAAAACTACTACTGTGCTAAGTTTGGCACCTTTAACATAAAACCCCCAGTTTTCCAAATATACCGTTTCACTACTTTTTGAATTCTCGATTGATAATCAACTCTAAAACAAAAACAGAAATATTTGCAAAGAGATAATAAGATAATATTTCCTTTCTCTAAAGTGGACAGTATATAATATATTTAGTTTTGAAGCTCAGAATATTGCTTTTGAGTTTCTAGAATATAAAAACATTGAGATAACATTAGGTGGTAGTGGGAATTTGTAGAAAATGCTAACTTAGCTGTTAATTATGTTCCCTAGTGGCAGAGCGGTATGTGTGCGAACTTACAACGCTAGAATCCGGGTTTTGATACCCGTGGTGGGCAGAGCACAGATAGCGCATTATGTAGCTTTGGGCTAAACTTCAAACAAACTGTTAATTATTTCCAGTGAATATCTTACGTTAATGTTTTATAATTATTCAGGAAACTTATTTTTTCGTCAAACTCCCTTGGACCGAGTGCGGCTCAATGATTAACGTTACCTATTGTGATGCTCAAATTATATTGTTCACATTCTGTGACCACCAAAAAATAAATAAAAAATCACGCTTTGCACTTTGGGTGCGTTAAAACAGTAACGGTCAAATTTTATTATTCGGCTAGAATTGAGGTGGCAGTGTTTACTAGCTGATCATGTTTTTCAGAAAATTGCTGATCTTAAATCCATACCGAAGTAAAGCCGGTACAGTCTTTGTCTGAGTAATAGGAAAAACGGGAGAATAAAATTATTGTAAGAAAAATATTTGAAAATGTTTGTTTAATACTTATCATTTGTTTGTGCAAACTTGTAAAAAGGTACAATCACAATATGGATATGTCTTCAAAAGTGGAAATATTATTACGAACTTCTTTTCGTCACTTAAAGTTTTATCATTATTGTTTGTTTTGTTTTGGAATTTCGCGCAAAGCTACACGAGGGAAGCCGTCCCTAATTTAGCCGTCTGCGCTAGCCGTCCCTAATTTAGCAGTGTAAGACTAGAGGGAAGGCAGCTAGTCATCACCATCCACCGCCAACTCTTGGGCTACTCTTTTACCAACGAATAGTGGGATTGACCATCACATTATAACGCCCCCACGGCTAAAAGGGACGAGCATGTTTTGATGGGACGGGGATTCGAACGCGCGACTCTCAGATTGGGAGTCGAGCGCCCTAACCACCTGGCCATGCTGGGCCTTTATCATTATTACTTTAGTTGAAAGATTTTAAAATGTTATTGAGTACTCAAAGATTTACAGATTACTTATTTTTACACCAGACGGTGGGTGATTTCAATATTTTATTAGAATGGTTTGTTTGTTGTTAAACGCAAAGTTACGCAATGGGTTATCTGTACTCCACCCACCACTGGTATCGAAACCAGAATTTTAGTGTCGTAAGCATGCATACGTATCGCTGAGCCACTAGGTGGAAATTTATTAGAATGAGTTGCCTAAGTGATTGTTTTCAGTACCTTTTCTCTGTTTACATCCTCTTTAAAAATGTGTTGTGGAACGTTTCTATAACAAAAAAATATTTTTATATTTTATTGTATCCAAAATATAAACGCACAAAAATTAAAATACGTTTATTGGTTTGTTCAATGGTAAATTTATCTCATATTTTTCCCAAAAGCTGAAGTACTTGGTTACATTATAAAGACTATAAGTGTGTTGTTCTTCCAATATTTTGTGTTATGACAAACGAGTATTATTAATTTAGAATACAATATTATATTGATCAAAACGTTTAGTAAAAATAAACAATGAAATGATATTTACTTCACTTTTGTAACGTATCCAGAAATCGTGTTCTGTGGCATTGCGACTCAACTTTCCTATACTCGGATACGAAGCTCAGCATGCTAACAACTAGGCAACGCCGGACACCAAGAAAAATAACCTGAACTTTGGACAGGGTTACAAAGAGTGTGTTAATTATTTATCCAGTGAGATAGCAAAATGTCGCTCTCTGGATGAATTTTTAGCTTTAATATTTTATTCACATCACATATACTCAGTTAACTAATGCAAATTAGAATATTAATATCAGTGAATGGTTTTTAAGTGTTATTTATTTACTTTGGCATTTCTTAATTGTAGCGCCATCTTTTGTTATCTATAGGAAATACGACGTGGCTTAGGCTTATAATTATTATTAATTGCTATTTACATGACACTCTTTCACAAAAATTTTAATTTAGAAGAATGTTTCTCAGATATCATGAGATCTCGGTATGTTTATTCTCCTGTTGCTTTAGTTAGACTGAAAAATATATGGCTTTTCAATATAGTTTATACGATTGATACAAAAAAATGTAATTCGTGGCACAGAGAAGTTTGTAATTTAAAGTTGACATGTAACAAATTTGCAGAAATTTCAACGCAACGTTATTCGTGTTATATAAAGAAAAAATAGGATTCGTTAAGGTGTATTTATATTAAAATACATTTAGGTGTACTATGTGTGACGCGTGAAAATAATAATAAATAATCTTAGGGTATACTTGCGAAAACACGAATATTAAAAAGTTCCACAAATACATAGTTTATTTTCCCAGAAATAACATTTTTATTAGAATGTTATAAGATATTCGAGGCTAACAGATTTCTCAAATTGTTGAAACGAAGAACACTGGTAACCTCAACAAAGCAATATCGGTTTTTATCTGTTATTTCATTTAAATCTTAATAAAAACACTGTGAAGCAACTTATTTATCAGCATGATGTTTGTATAATTTTACTATCAAAACTACTTGTTTAATTATAAGCTAACAAAATTTCTTTTTCTGGAATTTTTATCTAAACGCAAAGTAGTATTTTCACACTTCTATTACTGGCACAAATTTTGTATACGATAGACACTACTTCTAAGAAATGTCTTCGTTTCTTAAAGGTAAAAGACATAGCTTTGACTTTAAATCTATTTTTTACCATACATTTTCCAACTTATAAAGACATAACAACATAAAGAAATATCGTAATTAATATTTTCTACAAAAAGAAAAACTATTCGCTTCTTTAAAAATAAACCAGTGAAATTATTTAGGAAAGATATTTTCATGTAATGTATAAATTGGCAGTGAATAATAAGCGTTATCATCTCTGTTAAACTTATCCAGCACGTTTCACTCCAGATTTCTGGTATCCAACTGGACGCTGTACGTAATCTTGACCAGAATATGTGCTATCAGGTAACTGTTGCGGTTTCTGATATCCACCTCCAGAGGTCCTACGTGTGTACTGATCTTGGAGGCCTGCAGGAGGCTGTTCTACGTTGAGAGTAACGTCAGCAGGATTATCGGGATAAACACCTGGCTCGTTACTGTGAACTTTAGCGGTGAATCCAGACGAGTCAGCACTGTACTCTACGTAGCGGAAAAGTCCGTTAGCGTTCGTATATCCGTAGCTACCTAACACATTTCCGCTTTGATCCCCCTGTTCTTGATGGTAGTGAGAATTGCCAAATTCATCCTTAACATTGTAGTTAAAATCAAAAGGCTGAGGAGAACCCTAATCAGAAATTCACATAAAAGTTTGAAAAGATTAAACAAACTACATGAAGATCAGAAAATGCTATTTAGAACAAATTGTCTAAATTCAAATAACTTTAAACTAAGCCTCGTGCGTTTGATTAGAGTTATGATCTAAATTATTTTGCTATAATAACGTTAAATTCTTGTACCTAAAGAACTAATCTTTAAAAATAGGCTTCAGTAATGGAATTACGTTGTATATCAAAGCGAAGAGAAAACTATGCTTGTTTGTTATAAGAGTGATGAAAAAATATCCTGAATTTCAGTATGCTGAAAGTTTGAATTTTATATCTAAAAGTTACTAGACTGAGTAAGTTGAGATTTGGCCACTAACATAAAATTGTCCTAATTATAAACAAGGTATTTAAATTATTATTTAGTTTCTAGTATAACGTTTAACCAAAAAAATACAGATTTTCCAAAACAGCAGTTTTCTAAATTTTTACAATGAATATTGCATTAAGTGTTAACGTTTTAGTTACTTAGTACGTTTATATAGACACCTTGATTCCTATATTTAATCATTAACATTTAATAAGTTGTTAATATCAAAGTAATATTTGCTTGAAATATAATATACGCTTGTCACAAATTAATATGTAACACTGCTTGGAAAAGACAATCACTAAATAATTATCAAATCCCGTGAGTTTTCTGTTAGTTTTTTTTTTTTGTCTTCAAACTATTTTACAAGTGCATCATTAGTTTGTGGTAGGGATAATAACCATTCAATATATGAAGAGGGATTTTTTGTGTGAAAAAAATATGGCGTAATAAAAGAGTATAACATATGGGGACAGTGTGGTCCAGTGGCTTATTCTTTGGACTCCTAGTCGGAAGGTGCGAGTTGGCGGTTTATCCACAACATATCATGTCATTGAGCAAGACACTTTATCCCAATTATTTCACTGTATTTGACTCTATAATTGGTACCAATGACTAGCTAGAGATTGTCCTGCAATGGATTGGCATCTCATCCACGTGGATTGTGTTCCATTCTTAACCACTATTGAAAAAGCTGTTCAACACTGGCTCCTATGTACCGTCTAGGCATAAGATGATTTAGATTAGACGTAAAAACATACATTGTTACGGATAGACCAGGACAAGCTAAAGTATACTAAAATCCTTCTAGTATCACCATCAAGCAAAATTAAGTATAAAATTAATTTGGTTGTTCATCGCGATTGCATAATAAAACCAAAATAGAGAATTATCTTAACAGGAAAGTATATCTTTTGATATTTATTGTGTTTTAAGATACGTATTTCATGTCAGCAATTGATATTTTAGCTAATAACCTCAAAACGAGCAAGTTTATGAGACACTTTTTAACTTTACCTAACTACGGTGGATGTTTGTTTCTTTGTAGTTAAGCACAAAGCATCACAAGTGGCTATCTGTGCTGTGTCCACCACGAGTATATCGATACCCGGTTTTTAGCGTTGCAAGTCTACATACCACTGAACCACTAGGGAGGGAGGGGGGAGGTTACGGTGCTTCACTCTCTTTTTTTTCTTTTTTTTACAGAAACAACTTTTACATTTAGGTTAAATAGCAATGATTTGTAGTTTTACTTGCAATCGGCAAAACATACTTTTATATTGATGTGAAAAACTAGTATCTGGATATGGAAGTAAAATAGACAAAACGAAGTATTCGAATTGTGAATTGTAATACAACAAAACAACATTCAGACTTCAACTGTGCGATGCGTTTTGATATTTTGGGCTGACGTAGCCTATTTCTTACAATACGAATCTTCAAGAACAAAGAGAGAAAGAAGACTTACAAAACTATCTTGAGATCCGAAACTTCCTGGCTGTTGATAATTGCTTTGCTGACCAAACGGCAGCTGATTCTGTCCAAAACTCTGTTGACGACCAGCTCCATCTATCAAAGCTGGTATATAAAGTAGAAACCCCACAAAAATAAACTAGAAAAAATAAAGACATGGTAACGGTAAAAGAATAACACAATTTTGATTCAATTATTAATTTTCAATGCTCATATAGTATAAAAAAATATCCATGTTGTAAAATGTGTTTTGAAGCTGTAATTGATTTAAAAATATAGTCCTTTCAATACGGAGATTACCTTAAGTTTGAAATGAAAGATGGAGCGCATTGCCACCATGAATAACTTGAATTAATTATCTCATAATAAATAATCAAATTCTTTCAACTACAGCACTAAAGTATTATGTATTAAAGGTAGAAATGTAGCACAAATTCGAAGTTTTTCTAATAATTTTTATTCCTTGAGTTATATGTAGATAAACGTATAAAATGTTTTGAACATTTTGATGTTTCGACTGTCATTCTACAATATAATCAACTAAATATCAAAACCTGTGGCTGAAAACGTTTCGCTTTCCATTGATAACGTTTCGTTTAACCTAAGAAAGTTTTGATCAAACAAGTAAAATACGTAGCTTGTAATGATTCAGTTTTCATCCTGCAACAATCATACGTTTCTATTCAAAAAGTGTGTGCTTCTGGTACAATCTTAGAATTTCATTCAGGCTAAAGTACTTTACCTTCATTGTATACTTCTTCTCTAATGATGTTGTTTTGATTCTCACCTTTGAAATTATTTTTATTTTTACTATTGTAAAGAGGAAAAAAAAATGCCTATAAAAAGCACTATTAGAAATACTCTAACATAAGTAAAAATAATTGAATTTGATACATATATGATAGGCAGAACATAATAAAGATGGAAAAACTTTTCTTGATTTTAAACCTCCTATTTCAATGTTTCAAAACTTAATGTTTATCTTAACCCTCTTTTAAGTTGAACTTTATGTTTCATTTTATTACTTATGATACATCTGATATGTATATATAAATAGAAGTAATACAATGTGTAATAATCCTGACTTAATTGTTGTAAGCAGAAAAACTGAAACCAGACATTTATATATATTATCTTAATACCATACTATAGAATCATTTAAAATTTTAAAACATAGGTGATATGTCTGAAACCCAGCTTTTTTGTTCTATACATTGAACAAACATTACGAAACGATCAATAATTATAAATTCAGTGTGTAAGTATTTTTATTTGATTTATTTATCACTGATTATCATATTTTACCAAGACATAATACAACAACTACAACAGCTTAGTGTTATGTATAAAGATATTGTATGTCAAATATTTTACAATATAATATTTCAGTTACAATTACAATATTTTAAAACAAATAATGACTAGCAAATAGTTATTCCAAGATTTGAAGAAACAAAGCCTAGATATCGAAAATTGACTTTTTTAGTGTCTGCATTCACACACACAAACACACGTATTCGTTAGTTTGGTTGTTGTTAAATACAATGGGCTATCTGTGCTCTGCTCCCCGCTGGTATCGAAATCCGATTTTAGCGCCTTAAACCTGTAGACTTACCGCTGAACGGTGGTGGGAGACCAAACGTGTGTGCGTTATTATGATATGAGGATTATGGTATTTATATCTACGTATAATGTTATGTGAAAAAAAATGTAATTTTGATTTATCACCCGTATATTTGTTTCTTAATTTAAAAGATGTTATTTTTCGTTAAAAGCTCCTTTCGTACAGAAATCATATTTTTCTCCACAGCCATTTTTATTGAACAGTAACGTTTCTATAAGAATACATTATCAACCCTATGGTTAACTGACATAGATCAAGACCAGTTATCCCAATTCAATTTTACTATTAAATAAATATGCGCTATCTTAAAAAGTAACGGTAACGTTTCACATAGAAAATTATATCCCATTACTTCATGATGTAAACAAACAGTAAACAGAACAGAAATATACACTTTCATGTTTAATAGTTCCATATCTGTACATAATCCGGCCTTATTTTTCACGCTATATCATTGTATAATCTTTTATACTCTAAACAGGGACAAATATGTTTATAGAACCGAGTTTCTTAAATTAACTTTTACTTCACCAGCGAAAGTCTTACCAGAGAATCCATGTTGAATGAGACGTCTTAGTTGGAAACAGAAAGTTTGGTGTTTTGTGTAAGTCAGCAGTCTATTCTATATTCTATGTCCAAACGATGAGTTCTTGAGTCCTTATATACCTCATCTTAGACCAAGAAAGAAAGTGGAACAAGGGTGTCATCAAAGAACCTCCATGGTACACAGAATATGCCTCTCGTCACGTGGATGGAAACAGAGGGTAAAAGTCACCTCGTACGGGGATATTAAACTCGCGAGACTATCGGCAGATGCGCCTTTAAGTTAACCTTTTACATTTGTTTATGTATAACGGTAATACAGTACGTCACGGATGTGATATTAGAGCAGGTAGGTGTTCTTTCTTCCCGACAATAGATTTAATTATTCTCATCTATCTCGTGCACGTAATTTCCCGGGGGTTTGAAGGACATGTTTAATGTGCAGTAGTATTTGCTATACGTACCTCGACAGAAAGCAAAAAAGAGAATACATTATTTATTCGTTCAATCACGCCTGTTGCTACCGATGTTGTTTCTTCTAGAGCACATGAAGACCATAAAATAGATATGTAAAGACTAGTTTTGAATTAATCGCGTAACCTCTTTAAAGTCACAAACAAATTCATGTACGAGTACGTATATTATTTTATATATTGTTATTTTCTCGTTATCGTTCAGAGAAAATTATAAAAAGGGGTACCATGGTTCTACACTTGATACTACTGAAAAATGTCTTCTTTTACTTAATAAGTCACTTAAGGATTTCATTATATGTGCGTAGCTTCGTGTACCTTTCATTTTATCTAGCTATCTATATCATTTTTTAATTAGGTTTTCTGAAGAGGTTATAACTTGATAAATAAGAGTTAATGATGTTAAATGCATCTTCTAAATGTTTAACTCGTGATCTAGCAGGATACCTCCATTAACTGAATTACACATGAAGGCCAAAGAAATTGGATAAAAGAGGATAAAAAGAAGTGAAGAGGGTTTATATTTGATCAAATGTTTGTGTACTACATTATATAGAAAAGTAAATTTTAATCTAACTTATGAAAAATTAAGAATGAACGTGTCTGTGTAAAACAGAACAATTAGTTCAGAAAACTAGAGCTATGTGTCTGTGTAAAACATATAACAATTAGTTCAGAAAACTAGAGCTACGTGTCTGTGTAAAACATAGAACAATTAGTTCATAAAACTAGAGCTACGTGTCTGTGTAAAACATATAACAATTAGTTCAGAAAACTAGAGCTACGTGTTTGTGTAAAACATAGAACAATTAGTTCAGAAAACTAAAGCTACGTGTCTGTGTAAAACATAGAACAATTAGTTCAGAAAACTAGAGCTACGTGTCTGTGTAAAACATAGAACAATTAGTTCAGAAAACTAGAGCTACGTGCCTGTGTAAAACATATAACAATTAGTTCAGAAAACTAGAGCTACGTGTCTGTGCAAAATTACAAAACAGTTGACGATTTTGTAGTATGAGTCATTGTCTGAAATAAATTCTTATGGCTATAGCTCTCGCACACCTTCAAAATGTCATAACCCCGCTTTCTTGGAAGTAAACCGGTTGAAAGCGCTTAAGATTTTTTGTACATCAATGGATTCTAGAGCATATTTAAGATAAAAACATTTAAGCTTGCTCTTTACGGAGCTCGCTGCGTGATCCGTTTACATGAGGTTTTACCGGTCTGTAAACGGTCGGTCGCTGACTTGTGGTTTTTAATTCGGAGCTTATTCTATTCGACACAGTCTTGTATGAACTTTAACATCACTAGTTTGGTAAAAATACAATAGTGTAAGACTTGCGTTAGCGAGTTTATTTGTATGTTATTTTCATAGACAGATAGATATAGGATATTCTAACACAGTGAAAGTCTCAGATGTTTCATTTAAATTCTTTTTGTGTTTAGTGAATCTACACCAGCTCTTATTCTCTTGTATAGTTAACCAATGTTTGATGAACAGTATGAACCATATTTCTTGGTTTATCACATTTAAAAGACTTGGGAAATTGTGGTTAATATGTGAATAAGATTCATTCAAATTCATGCCACGAAAACAAGTTCTAACGTTTTCTATTAACGCCCTACTCAGAACGAAAATAATTTGTTTTTGTTAATTTAAGCACACAGCTACACAATGGAATTTCTGTGCTCTGCCCACCATGGGTATCGAAACTCGGTTTCTAGCATTGTAAGTCCGCACACATGCCTCTGTGCCACATATAACAAAACTAATAATATTTAGTCTAGCAGTAATGCTTTGGGTTATATGGTAAGAAATGAAATAATTATGAATAGATTAATCATCATTACTATTATTAATGTCTAGTTGCAATCCATAGTTCTGGATTATTATTTTATTTTATAAATAATTCTCTTATTGAAGCACTTATTTTGAACTTATCATTTCTTCTGTATATTTGGATGTTTCACATAACACATGGTCGAGAAAGCTATTAAATTCATCTCGCTTTAGCTGGCTTTGTTCTTTACGAGTAGGTAAAGTACCCGTCCTCCCGTGGGGTTATTGCTGCAACCCTGAATGTTGTGGAAGGATGGTGCCAATGGTGGTTCAGGTGATATCTCGAGGTTACGGCTTCACTTGTGTTTGAATGAGAATGACTAATCACGTGTTGAGGTATAGCTGCTCTGGATAAATACGACGTTTCGTGTATGGTAGGAATGCTGGGTTTAGCCTGATCAATTGAAGATGGGAGATCCAGTAAAAACGCTCATCGTCTTGGTCAATCAAGCAAGTGCTCTCACTGATTTTAAGTCTGTTTTAATAAATATTGCTCATTTCATGTTTCACTTTGTGTCCAGTCTCTTTATTTCAATCATTATCACAACTCTGTTACTCAGATATATAGATTTACTTCGAAGATGATCTTGATCGAATCTCCTGTTATTAAATGAACCTCTCCCATTGCTATAAAGTTAACTCAGTTTTACCTAAATACATATTTTTTTTTTGCCCGAATACATAACAGCGGTAAAACTTTTTTGACAAAATGGAAGAAAATCTGAGCTAGCAATGCGAATTAAACAGTCTTACACATTTAATATTTGTCATTTCTCATGTACAATTTCTTTGAAATCTTGACAAACGTTCGCTAAATTATTCTAACAATCTAACAATAACCTCATTGAATTTTTGTTGAAATTACTGTAAAATATATGATTGCAAAAATAACTTCCGCTTACATAATACTGACAACTTTTATCGAAATTATGAATCATTCTTTTACTAAAACAATACAAGGCATATAAGCGCATATAACATGCTTTGTTAGTTTTCCTTTCGGGAGTGATATTATTCATTGGAGATACCGTTATTTCAAGAGTAATTTAAGCATTAGAGATACAGAAATACCGTTATTGCTGTGTCTAAGCCGCATTACTCCTACTAAATCATCGTGTCGCAACAAAAAAAAAAAAAAGGAAAGAAAGATATAGTGAAGACGATATTTAAAGCGTCAGGAAAGGTGGAGCTCGTTATTATATCAAATATTACTCCTGTAGTACATAGACGTGAAAACTAAAAAATAACTAATTCAAAACTTAGGCAGCTGATGTTCCTAATGACGTTATTCACATAACTTCATAACGCGATGCATAGATATAAAGTTCTTGCATGTGATTAGATAGTGGAGATCATTGGAAGTCTTCAGTGATAGCTGTTGTACATTAATTGTGTATTATGATTGCGCACAAAAGGTTAGCCCAATTTATTGAATTTGATTTACTGTATAATCAACGAGTTATTCTTGCGTGTATGGGTTTGACATATTTGTTTACAAGACAGTCAGTATCTTTTATTGATTTATATAGTTCTGGGATAACTTTCACATTTTAAGTGCTTAGTTTGTTTGTTCTGAATTTCACGCAAACCTATACGAGGACTGTCTGCGTTAGCCGTCCCTAATTTAGCAGTGAAAGATTACAGGGAAGACAACTAGTCATCACCGCCAGCTATTTTAAAAGTGAATAGTGAGAGTCACCGTAATATTATAACGTCCCCATGACTGAAAGGGCGGGATGGGGATTCGAACCCATGACCCACAGATTGCGAGTCGAGCTCCCTAACCACCTGGTCATGCAATTTGAGTGTCCCATACGTCTATTTGTTTTTAAGCAAATATATAATAATAGTTTGAGATGACTGAGGTAAACCGTTTATGAAAAAATAATATAATAAAACCCATTTTATGCGCGTTTATAAAACCCCTCGGTGTCTCAGCTGTAATTCTTCATGAGGGTTTATAACGCTAAGAATAGGGCTTAGATACTCGCAATGGATAGAGCACAGATATTCCATTGTGTAGCTTTGCTTATCAACAAACAAACAAAAGCGTTTATGAAATTATAATACAACGCACTGAATTGTGGCTAACGTTTTGTATATTTGGTTGGTAATTTTTTTCCTTATTAACGCTTTTCTTTCATGCTCCATTGGTATGTCACTTTGGAAAGACTTGCTAAAAGCAACAGAATTATTTACTTGTTAATATTACTGACACTAACTATTCCATATAAAGCTTATCGTAACCTACATGTTGTCAATACAGGTGTTCTCTAATGCAATACTCGAAAGTCACCAAGTACCTTTCACTACGTACCTTTAATTAATTCCCATTAATTAAATATTAAATGTTTTTCATAATATTCAACATTTTTCCAACATAAAAATGTGTTATTCCTAAGCCGATAAATAGTAGATCATGCATTTAGCTATTTCTTAAAATACGAAAAAGCTTGGTCTTTACAGTGGAAAATTAATTACGCAGATTCACACAAATGTAAATTATTCACGTTGGCTTCATGATAGCATGATAATTCTGAATGAGTTTTGGGAAGAGCTTATACCTATGGAAAGTTTAGAACCTATAGATTCCCTTAATATTAGTGGTAAATTATAACAAAAAATAAGAAGAACCTTCGAGTTATAAATTTATATTCTATTTCCTTCCGCACCAAACCAATGTCATTAGCCTGTTATCAGCATATTTGTCGTGCATAAATTCATAAGCTTCCTCCATTAATTTAGCTTGTAGCTTTGTGTGTATGTATGTATGCCCAGCTAACTCCTCCCACAGTTCTGGAGTTAGCAGGATCAAATTTGGCAGGTGGAATCGGGACGGCTGGAATGAAGTAGCCTCCTACTAAGCGTAGCTAAAATACCCACCCAAGCATGACTTTTTGAGAAGGTCTAAGAATAGGTTTTCGCTTAACTTGAATTTAACATCGGATTTTACGTTTTCCTGGTCCCCTCAGGATAGCGGGGGTGCCAAACTTGGCTTACGTGCTTAGGTGACATAGGCGGGTGGGTGTCCACGTGTGTTTTTCCTTTTGGGTATAGACCCTCCTTCGGGAAGTTAAAGAAGTAGAAGTAATTGGAAATAACAGAAGAGCTTGAGGGGACTTCTGAATCCCTCAGCAGAAGCGCGGGTATTTTATGTTAGTTAATACAAATATTGTATACAAAAGAAGAGTTTCTTACAACCTCGCCTGTGGGTTCTACAAGGTTCTTTATTTGTTCAGCGAATTTTGTTCACTGACATTGCAAATTAATTACTTTTTCGTATTTTTACACGAAATCATTAAACTCTGTAAACACGTTAAAATTTAAATATAACACCATGGAATAGCTTATACCAGCTCATGACACAGATATATAAAACAAGCAAATGCCTTAATATGTTAAGAAACAGTTTTGATTAATATCATAGGCACTTTCAATAACGGTCACGATTGTCGTGTTGGACAGTACCAATATAATCACTTGTATCTGGACACTCGGATGTCACGCTTTAACCTGATAGTGTAGTATCGAAATTTTCTTAATTCTTACTGTGATTGGTCGCAAAAACAACAAAGCTAGCCAGAGATTGGATAATGTTTTGTTGGGTAGTTTCTTATTTAGACTTACCTAGTAACTAAAGACATTGTATTCTGGGAGCTTTTAGCTACAATTTTTTGGATATGAAAGACGAAACGTTACATTCGAACACTTAAATCTTCTAATATTTGATTCTGCACAGACCTTGAAATGTCTTCTTTCACATGTGTAATTTGTTATATTTAAATGATGCAATTTAAAGTGGTAAAATATTTCCAGAATGTGATGGATAATTTGAAACATAAAAAAATATTTTATTATGTTTAAAAGTATATGCCTGTTCATGTAGTTCTGTTATCGAGGACAAAACATCATGAATAATAACCCAAACGTGTTTCAATGATTTTTATACTAATACGTTAATATATTAACGTTTCTCTACGTTAACGATTTGAAAGCAATATCATGTAGAATATTTTCTCCAGTGTCACACTGAATACAAGTTAATGATGTAGTTTTTTATGCACAGCAGTATATAAAGAAATGACCTCTAAGGACATATTTAGCCAGTAGTATTGTAAAGAAGAAAACAACATTGAAAGGACGTTCCCGAAGCATACAATATACGTCCAACGAGCTGTTACAATATATTTCCTGATGTAAGTTTTGGCTCCTTGATAAGTTGAGGGGCATAATATACTTTTCGGTGGCATTATTATCCTTATCCTAAAGGGTAACAATTGTAGTTGAAACACTGTTTGAAATATCTCCACCTTATTTTGAAGTTTCTTGTTTGCTTGTTTGTAATTAAGCACAGAACTATTTTATTTTTTTAAACGCATTCTGTTGGAAGCTTAATTCAACACCTTAAGATAATCATATTGTACATCGTAAAAAGCTGCAGATGAATAATTTAGAAGATATTTAATTTTGTGTAGCTTGTGTCATGAAACTTCAAAGCCCTTAGTGGCACAGCGGTATGTCTGCGAAGTCACAACGCAAGAAACTTGGTTTCGATACACGTCGTGGGCAGAGCACAGATAGCCCAATGTACATGCAGACCCAATCTTTAGCAATTTATGCTTTTTTGAGAAAAGGAAATATACCAGTAATATAAAATTTATTGAACTCTTCTTTTTCATTTTATAAAACATATAAATGAAAAAACTCAATAAAAAAAATTATTGTAACTAACTTTCACCATCATTACTTGGCGTGGAATAGTATCAGCCAAATCATTCTTCTATCTGTTTTACTTTCAGTCTAAGAGAATAAAGAATAGTTGAATGAATCTTGCTCTTTTCAAAATCCTTATCAACTTTCCTGTCCTTTCCTACCTAACGTTTGAACTGAACTCGACAAAAGATCAATACAACCGGAAGTCATAGAACGCAGTCTTGTAGGCTATGAATTAGATAGAACGTTACTGATTTGTTGCAACAATTATCAGACCACCATTCAAACTTTCATTCTTGCACAAAAAATGCATATAGAGTGTGAAGAAAACGTTTTGTTAATATATTCTGTTATTTTAAATTTTATAGGATTTTAGGTAGTACACATTTTGTTATTCATATTATTGTTATTAGTTTCTTCATGGTTAGGGCGTATCTCAGTTCAAAATGTTCCCAAAGGAAGTTCGAGACTAGATTTAACCTAGAGGTATGCGAGGTCATGCAGTACAAATATAGTTTATGAAATCTATGTGAACATTTTTCTCTTTCTGTTTTTGCTCCCCAGTAACTCAACGCTAAGTCTGAAGGCTTAAAACGTTAAAAACTGGGTTTCGATACCCGTGTTGGGCACAGATAGCTCACTGTGTTGCTTTGTGCTTAACGAACAAACAGAACTTTATATTTTGCGTCAAGTGTATCAGATCATATTTGAGGACACTAAAATTAAATAAAGTATTTAAGACTAGTAAAATAACAATCGCAACTAGTTTTACTTGAAATATTCGGGAAGGTGAAATAGCTTTTATTTCTTATGTTGTGTTCAGAATAGCTTCTAAAGGTTGTCTGGTTGACGTTAAGCGCAAAGCTACATAATGGGCTATCAGTACTCTGCCCACCACGGGTATCGAAACCTGGTTTATAGCGTTGTAAGTGTGCAGACATACCGCTGTGCCACTGGGGTGCCGTTCTAAAGGAACTCGTTAAGAGCGAGAATACAGATGTTCTATAACTTTCATTGAAACTACGTAAGACTTTTATTAACTTGCTCTCGCGTTTCCTATGCAGCTGATCAACACTACTCACCGCTAAATCTTGGGATACGAACAGTGATCATAACACAGCTGAAAGGGTGAACATGTTCGGTGACGAGTTTTAATCCCGCCACCTGCATATTACAAGTCGACGGCCATAACTATATCAGATTCCACGACCTTCAGGTTGCGAGTTGAGCACCACAACCACCAGGCCATGCCAGGCCTTTACTGAAATAGCCAATTCGTCATATTTTATTTTATTTTACTGGAAAGTAAATATCCGTTTAATTGTAAAGATAAAGTAAATAAATAAGTTAATTTCATGATGAAGAACCCACTTTTTAGAAAATAAAATTTGGAACCGGCTTGAATGGGTAGTTAAAGAAACTTTACTACAAATGTACAGCATTTCGATAAGCATTTGTCATCATCAGGTACCTATTAAACTAGAGAGAATACAGCTATTCAAGAGCAACCCCTCCAACGTTTGGACTACTGTAATCAACTAGTGGGATTTGACCATCACTCTTACAACGCACACATGAACCCACGCGAACTCTGAACCTCGGATTCATAATCCAGAACATGAAGCAACAGGACACGACAAAACGAATTTTATATCGGACCAACGATATTCATTAGTTTTTCTTAAATTGACTATCAAACATTTAACTATTTTTTAAGCACACGATCCTTCTATTCATTAAATTATTCCAAATAATGGGCCATAAGTTTAAAATCACTAGAACTGCCAAAGCAAATCGCTTTTCGCAATCATATTTATTGCTGCTATATGTTATCTATAAAGTATGGCGAATTATGCATACAAAAGTTTTCAAATAGAAAATTACTAAACTCACACTAGTCTTTAAATTTTTCTCAGCTTTCTCTACTGTAAAGACGTATGATTTACATGCCAAAAGTTTGGTGTTTATTTTATAGTGGCTGAAGTAGTTGAGGGAACATTATAACACATAGGCCTGATAGTAAATATTCATTCTTTTGAAGTAGGTATGAATAATACGAAAAATTAGACATCACAGAGTGATAAAATCCAACACGTAATTTTCTTTCAGTGACTAACCTGGGGTGACTCAGGGATTTTTAAACATCAACTGTTGAGAAAAAATGAGATATTGATGAGTTTAGTTAGATGTTTAGTTTGACATTTTTATTTTACAATGTACCACATAAATTATGGTAAAGAAAACACTGCACTATAAATTTAATCATGAATCATTTGTACATTTCACGGTGTAAAAAATACTAACATGACGTTGTGACGTCGAAACATGTAGAGTCGTCAACTTTTTGAAGGCCATAGATAGGCCCAAATAAAATGTGTTTAATTGTGTAGCAGTTTAACATTGAATATTATTATTCTGGAGACTGCCGATTGGCCGGATGTTCTACCAAACATCTCGTTTTCTTGCATATCTTTCACCACATTTCAATTTTTGAATATACATGTAATGTTTCTCTTTCATAAGTTTCTTCCTTTGTACCATAACCCTTTGATTATCGATATTGTTTACATGGGTGTAAAAATATGCTCGTGCTATATTCATACGAGTCGTATTAATCAGATGTTTAGCTTCAGGTTACGAAGAGATTATATGTGGAATTATCTGTGTGTGTGTGTGTATATATAAAATGAGCAAGTTTATACATATATAATTACGAACAGGTAAGAATTACTTCTTCTCTCTTATGCTGCATAAGAAAACAGAATGGACATGTTATGCAACCAAGTAGGTGGCGATGTCCTGGAATTTTTTTTTTTCCTGAAAACTGGTTTGCATAAGTAGCCCATTAAATTTGCTAAGAGCGGCATTTTCGACAGGTAAAATTAATGAGATGATCTTTGGTGAATAAAAAGAGAAAACCACTTCTCCCATTGAAATTACCTTTTCTCCTAGCACCTTTTATAATGACTTCAACTTCATAGCATGAAAACAAAGTAACAAGTTGTAAAGTAGGTTATGATCACAGATCTAATGTATTTCTATAGACGTTCACGAGGGTGCAGTGTCGTGCTTCAAACAAGAAAATCTAGTTGTGTAGTGCATCTCTAGTGAGTTGCTTAGAATATAATAAGATGTTTAACCTGAATTAGCTGGAGTATAAATACTGACTTTATTGTGACAGATTGAATAAAGTGCATTATAATGGAACTTAGATGTATTAGTAATTAATTATGAAGCCGAAGAATTTTCAAGCCTCACTGTAGATTTTGAGAACATCAAACATTTTTAGACTAATAACAACATAAAGATACGCTCTGATCAGCGCTGTTTCTTATAGTAATAAAAATTCGTTTAAACAATTAGTTTAACTGGTTTCATTGCCATCAGCCTTATGCCTTCTATATGCTCTATACATATGTAGCAAATGTTTCGCAGTTCTCACAGATGTGATTATCTAAATGTATAATCTGCACTTTGTTTTAGCTTTTATAGGCAATTTTCCCAGAATTCAGATGTTTCTTAACTTAAACATATATTGTTTTATTCAAAACAGATGTTTCTTAACTTAAACACATATTGTTTTATTCAAAACAGATGTTTCTTAACTTAAACACATATTGTTTTATTCAAAACAGAAGTCTTACAGTGATTATCAACCCTGATTAATAATCTAATGAACCTATTCATCAAGGAACACATAAAAACATATTCAATTCCTAACACATTATCACCATTACTTATTAGACAATAAACTAAAACTACTTAACAAAATAATAAACTAAAACTACTTAACAATTTTGTTAAGTAGGTTTAGTTTATTGTTTTGTTAAGTAGTTTTAGTTTATTGTTTTGTTGAGTAGTTTTAGTTTATTGTTTTGTTAAGTAGTTTTAGTTTATTGTTTTGTTAAGTAGGTTTAGTTTATTGTTTTGTTAAGTAGTTTTAGTTTATTGTTTTGTTAAGTAGTTTTAGTTTATTGTTTTGTTAAGTAGTTTTAGTTTATTGTTTTGTTAAGTAGTTTTAGTTTACTTGTTTTGTTAAGTAGTTTTAGTTTATTGTTTTGTTAAGTAGTTTTAGTTTATTGTTTTGTTAAGTAGTTTTAGTTTATTGTTTTGTTAAGTAGTTTTAGTTTATTGTTTTGTTAAGTTTGACAGATCTTTCTTTACTTTTTTTTACCATTTTGACTAACACTGAAACAAAAATCTGCTAAAGTTGGTCTAGCTGTTGAAATTTTCGAAATTACTAATTTATTTGAGGAAGTTATACATTTACTATCATCTCAAGAAAGTAATGTAGTCATTTATAAAGAGTGAAGTCATCTAAATAACAGTTATGGAATATTGAATCATTTGTTACAATGCTTAAGATGATATATTTATTGATGGAAAAGCCTATGGGGTGCGCCGTGGAAATCATTGCAAATACAAAATGGATTTCATGGGTGTTTTTATAGAAAGATCGAACACGGGCTTGTAAATTAATTAAAACTTGTCAAGATACTAAAACCAGTCACAAATTGGTAGTTTTAATTCATACTAAAAATGTTATTTTCTATGAGTATTCTTCGATTATAGGTATCCGATAACTTGGTAACGGAGTGAAAAGTCATGTTTTTATTAGACGGCTATGGTTAGGTTTAATTGGGTAATTTCTTTTATGTATTATTCCTATATCACACACACGCACACATATTACAAGTTATATTATCAAACAACAAATAGATTCATGTAAAAAGAAAGATCAAGAATTCTGTGTACAAATAATTTGTTAATTGCAAAACGTAATAAAGAGAGAATGCATGTCAAATAAAAACACCCATTCACAAACAACAATTTTGAGATTTCTTGAGCTTGAACACAGAAGTGGGGTTTTTGTTGTAATCTTACAATAGAATGACATTATACAATTTTACAAGACACGCCTGAACACAGAAGTGGGGGTTTTGTTGCAATCTTACAATAGAATGACATTATACAATTTTACAAGACACACCTGAACACACGTGGATTTATAAAAAAGCTGACTTTGCTAACAATTCAGAAATAAATAAAAATGGGAAAATTATTCCACAAACTTGTTCAGCACAAAGACACAATGGTGGGCTAACGACTAGCACGAAATCATGTTTCTCTCAAAATCTATCTTTCACGAATCTAAAAACAGACTTTCTTGAAAATCAAAATCAAAAACATACAACACCAACACTTTTAACAACAATGGAAGCTCGAGAAGAGCTGTCAATAGGATCCAAAGATTTCTGGTCATTTCAGGTCAACGTATATTGCAACAATTCCACGTTACACGAGGAGTGATTTCCAAGAAAAAAGTACTTACCCAACTCAACTTGGTAGCTCCTTCCCTTTATCGCTGTCTCCTGACTGTGGTGTAACAATACAAACTTGTTTTTCTCTACTATTTTATTTTTTGTACTAAACTATAAGGAATTTAGAAAAAAATAAACATACATATACATATGTGTGTGTATATATATATATATATATATATACCAACAGTGTGAATTTGTAATGATAACTCATTACTTTAAGTGGTTGCCCGTTGTAACACAACTATTAGAGTTACAAATAAATATATATATTAAGAACAATAGACTGTGTTAGAATTATACAATTTATATTATTTTTTGTAAATATTTTCATCACCAAATCCAAGAGAAAATGAGGAATTAGAGCATATGTTCTTTAAACATCAACAAATTAAATACAAAAATTGTTATTTAACTTAAGTAGTTCATTTAGAATATTTATAGAGGAAACGACAAAACCTTGAAATGAAATATTTATGAATTTTGGCAACCTGTTAAGAGTATATGCTGAAATATCTTAATATCAAAACTAACTGGCAGAACAAAAATGATAAAGAGTGCAAAAACGACTTTTTTTACCAAACTGTATGTTCGTCGAAAAACCAAATTAAGCCAGAACAGTATAAATTATATCTATGAATGACCAGTGTCATAGAAGAGTCCTAAGTATAATTAACTTCAATATTAAACTTAAGAAATCTCTTATTGTTAAAACCAATTTTAACTTTTTAGAGCTGCCTAAAATTCCCAAACAAAAGGTTGGTTTCTCTATAGTAAGGCTCAAGATATGCACCTTCAAAAAAGTACACCTACAAAACCGACTTATTCGTAAATTAGGTACTCTTTATCCGAACACCTACAAACCCGAATTATTCGTAAAATAGGTACTCTTTATCCGAACACCTTTTCTATAATTTTAACACACTCACACATACTTCATAGGTTTGAAGTCATCGTTTATTTAACAATTATTTTACTTTTCTAAATCTGACTAATATTTTATTTACCTTAATTTGTCTAATATTTTAATTTTCTCATTCATTAAATCAAACAAAACTTTGAACATTGAATTTTAATGAAAAAGCCAATAAGTGAAAAGAAACCCCGGGACCAAGACCCAGGACCCCTGTTTAACACAGTGCTCAACCATTGAGTTATCCAATAATTCTTTAATTAAAAGATCCATCATTGATCCTTTTAAGTAATGCAATATGTTCATATATTATTAAAAGTGTTTACCAGAGCGCATAGTTTATAGTTTAAGTCTCCTGCTGTTATATCCACGATTTGTTGTAAAGTTTGAACCTTCAATAGTCTACTGTTAGTTTTGAACTTTGAAGGAATAAGGGTAATAAGGAATCATGATTATCTAACAGTCTCTGGTGCAGTGTACATACAGAAACCTTTGACTTACCGTTTTTGGTAAATACTTTGATTTCCTTAGTTCTTATGCGTCCAATTGGAGTGTGAAAAACATCTTGTTTTGTTTGTTTTAGCACAAAGTCACATTGAGCTATCTGCTGTGTCTACCGAGGTGAAACTAGCTATAGAAATATGGTAAACAGTTTTTTTGTTAGTATGGCTAATTTTTTTCTTTTTGTTTCTTTCTCTGCATTTCCATTATGCACAAAGATATCTAATAATTGATTTTTATAACAAATTAACGTTTGTCATACTTTCTGATTAAATTGGATTTAATAACACTTTAAGAGAAAGTTTTGTACGCTTCAAGTTTGATGCTAAGTTGACTTAACTATTATAGTGTTATATTAGTAATCAATATTAATAATAATTCACAATAATTTGCCGTAGTGATAGATAAAAATAAGAGATAATCGTTATATTATCTTGAAAAGGGAATACGTGAACTTCAAAATAACAACCTAGTCATTTTTATAGTTATTTTAACGTCACTTGAATTATCCATTAAACTCCTGGGAAACACAAGTATACAATAAAAACAGAATTAACAGTTTGGTTTATATGATTTTATTTATCATAATTATGCAAAGTTGAATTAGCCGTTAAAGTGAAAATAATTCTATAAGCAAAGTCAGATGAATAACAGTTCTGTCTATCAAAGTTTTAACGTCTCTTATACAAATGAATTAATGCTTAGACATTGATTAATAGTTGACAAACTTGTTAATAGTTTTCCTCATGAATAAGTTTCAGAAACTCCATTTCTAGCAGAAAATATGGACGATGAAGCTAATGTATATCTTTCAAGGAACCTTGTTAAAAGTGTTCTATTAATTACTTTCAGAATATGATGCTTAAATAAATCGTTTTTTATGGCTGAATGCTTCACTAAAGCAGCCTAAATCCCGTTAAAGCTAAATGTTGTCAAATTTAGAATCCAAATGACTTAGATTTTATTAATGACGTTTGGTTATGTGGGTTCAAAGAAATTGGAATAATTTCATGAAATTTATGAAACCGATTAAATGCTCATTTCAAACATTTTAGTTTATAAACGTTTTTAATAGATACAGTAGAATGTACCAAGTTAATCGGATTTAATGACCGAACACGAGAAAAGTTAAAATCATTATCGATAAACAGTTCAAAGGCATTTCTAAACTAATAATTTGAATGTTTTTCTTTGAAAGGTTGAAAGAAACAAATCATTATTTTGTTCAGTAACTTTCACTTTTTCAGTGTGAAGAAAAAATAATTAAAAATTATATTTATTATTTTGAACATTAATAATTATCTTGAAATATATAATTATAATGTTTACACACTTTACTAGATCATTATATGCAGTCACCAAAACAAAATAATGATATGGGCTCCCATACGAAACCATAGTCCTAAAAAACCCATTTTGTCAACGTAAACGATGAATTTTCGTGACATCTATTATAGATGATTCACTCAAGTTTTATTAGATGCTGTTTTACTTGTAGCTCCCTTCATGGCGATATCAGATACTTTAACAAAAGTGATTTCACACTTTTATACGTGTGAGCTACAGAAACAAGAACTACACCGAAAAAAAGGGTGGTTTCACACTTTTATGGGTATGAACTACTGAAGCAGAAACTGCACTGAAAAAAAGGTGTGATTTTACACTTTTATAGGCGCGAACTATTAAAACAGGATCTACACCGAAAAAAGTGTTAATTCACACTTTTATGGGTGTGAAATATTGAAACAGAAATTACATTGAAAAAAGTGTGACTTCTCACCCTGCGTTAATCCCATAGAATTATGAAATATGAAATAATAATAATATCTTAAAAGCCATACTTTATACAAATAAGATTAATGGTAAATGTATACATTTTGAAAAGTTATATTTTCTAAAAGTATATTTTCATAATATTTTATAGTAATCATATAATTATAGTAGTATAAGTGATTTTGTTAACATTTGTTTTATTTTATTTTCATATTTCCCCTTACATGACTTTCCTTCCTATTTATAAATCACACCGCTAGATACGAAGCAGGAGTGCACACTTTTATTTCTTTCTCTAAAATTTACATCTTTAAGGGTATGAATCCCCATCTTGCCAACGACAACGGGTATATTTGTTGGAATTACAGCCCAGTGAGACAGTGTAACCTCCCTATTGTAGCTTAAAGTTTTATTCGTTCACAGGTTTACTATTATTCTTAGAGAATATTTTAAGCGACTCTCACTTTCTATAATGAAAACACTAGTGTTAAGTACATGAAATTAAGTTATTCACACAGTGAGCAATGTCTAGGCTGAAAAACGTTCCTATAGTAAACCGGACAATAAAAGAAATGTTGAAGTAATTTATTTTGAGTAACTCAATGCGTTTAAAAAGTTCAAAGCTCATCTCAATGTTCTTCATTTTTAGTTTACACAAGTTGCAAGAGTTTACACGTGACAAAGAAAGTTATTGTCAGGCCTACATATTAAACTTTTTCTTCAGTTTTTGTTTACACAAGTTGCAAGAGTTTACGCGTGACAAAGAAAGTTATTGTCAGGCCTACATATTAAATCGTGCCCCGATAGTAATTAACTCACCAATAACAAGCTAAACAAGCTTGAGTTAATGGTAGGGGCAAGAAAAGTTGCTTATAATATATAACCTCCTTACAAGTAGGGTTACTTCCTTGTTAGGTCTTGCTTTTACTTGAATGAACAATATAAAACAAGCTAAATTATTTCTTGCTGAATTTCAAGATGGAAGATGACCCATGCTTATTGAGCTCGCAAAAAAAGTTTTTATTACTAACACTTTCCATCAACCATATTTAAACATCTGGTGGAATGGGCCGTCACTCATCTAGCAAAGAATGCCAGACGTAAGGAGATTTTAGGACCTGTTCGTCACGACATTCAGGTTGCATTCAAAAAAAGTCCCACAGTGACGTAATTATATTAATATTGGAGCTATGAGTTGATAAATATAGCTTATGGCAGTTTTTCGTCTGAAACTACCGCAGCACACGGACTGAAACATCGTGTGACGGATTATTCCGTTAAAATATATATAGTTCTTGTTCATAAAGAGTTCATGAATGTTGATAGAGCAATATTTTCCACAATGTCACGAACCAAGAAGCCCTTCTCGGGTCTCTTAAATTTTACCATGAACAAAGTTCAAACCAGCTGAAATAAGCCCACACCAATCTTCGCAGCCTGGTCCTATACAGACTGTTCTCCGGATTGCGATCGAGTCCATGAAAAGAAAACAACGAAAAGAGAGAGACGGATTCACGCATTATGGTATTCTACACACGGTACTAATATTCAATCTAAATTTAAAACTAGGGTACCACAAGTGACATTGACTTGCATTGACAACTATAGTGAGGGACTTATGAGCTGTAGAATCCAGCAACGAAGCGATCCTTCCATCTCTTTAGAATATTACTCACAGTGTATTTGTGTATAAATATTCTGAAATCTATAGGACATTCATACCACTTGTGCTGCATTCAAGAACTGTTCCTCTTTGACTTGAAGGCTTGTGGGATCTTTAGCATCTTGACTCCAACTGGACAGTTGTTGTCTATTATACATCCTACATGGCAATGTACCATCATATTTACATATTAGTGCAGTCGGGAAACGCTCATTGCTAGCTGAGTATTCTTTTCCAATAATTTTGGTAATATAATGTTTAACACCTACTTCAACGTTTCACCTAATAAACTTGAATGAGTTTTAGGTAACCATACTTATAGCTTAATCTAACAGACACACACATAGTTCCTGAAGTCTATTGTAGATTAAACGTAATTTTACACAACTTAATGTATCAAACTTAATTTTGTGTGAAGAATCTTCCTTAATTCCTACTGTAATACTATCAAGTCATATCTGATTGTCATTAGCCAATTCCGATCGACGAATGAAACTCCTAATATTATCACACGTTAACTCATCTTTTTCATGTTCTAGATCAGCGTCATAATAATTTTGAGATAATTCTGAAATATTTCTAATCCACATTTCTCCTTTTGTCTGAAGTTTTTATACAATTGTTCTACAATATTACTGTAATGATAGTTTTGAAACAATAAGTTTGATAGCTGATCATTTTTTATACCATATTTTTATTGTTGTAATAATATAGTAAAATGACACTGCTGTCAACAAAATTTTATACTATTCTTGCAACTGTGAAAAAAAATATTTCCTTTCACTCCCATTACAGTAACAGTTTTGTTAGTGTTTTATGAGAAATAATGTGCGAATTACATCGGCACTCTTATAGATGTTATATGATAACGTTGTAACTCGAAGTACATCTCGTACTAGTTCTATGATCCTGTAAATATACTATTTTTCCTATTCTTCAATATTGTAGTTATCCAGTAATATTTCGGTACAAAATGCAGTAATTGAATGTTCTTTTATATATTAAAAGCTATATGCACTCTCTAGTATTGTAATTTGTCCATAAATATCCTCTAGTGCTTCAACAACCCTAAAAACATCAAGTATTCTCTTTTACTCCGGTAAATATTTTCGAGAAAATGTCCTATATTACTTCTGTTCTTATACATCTATATATTATTAAAATTTCAATTAATCTATACACATCCTTTTACACGTCTCTATATCTGTAAATATAGTTTAATAGATGTACACTGGTTGAGCCTGTTTTACTTCTGCAACCTTTAAGCATCAAGTAATGTTTCTATACTTCTTGAAATGCTATTCAGGTACAATGCAGTAAACTTGTGCATTCTAGACATTTAACGATATCTCATTTAGAACTTTTGTATTTTTATAGATATGTTGTACTACTTGTGTACGGCTATAGATATACCGTATTTTTTATAAAAGTACTTTGTCAGTTCTTACAGTGCCTTGCAAAAGTCTTCCCCCCTCCCCATGCTGGTAGTCAATTTTAGCTATTTTCTTCTAAAAGACAAAACTCAAATGGCCAAAATTATTTATTATATTAATCTCACACCAGTTTCTAATAATTACAAATAACAAAATGTGCATTGTTACCCAATTTAATGATATAAAACAAACAAATCTTGAAAACACATGATGCAAAAGTCTTCACCCCCTTATGCAGTTAATATTTGGTTGAAGCTCCTTTGGCAACAATGACAACTGAAAGTCGTTTTGGATAACACTCCACAAGCTTTGCCCATTCCTGCTTATAGATGTCCTTCAGTTCTTGTAAGTTGGAAGAATGTCTTCGATGCACAGCAATTTCCAAGTTTTTCCACAGATTTTCGAGTCGATTTAGGTCTGGGCTTTGGCATGGCTAGTCAAGGACATGAATTTTGTTTCTCCGAAACCATTCTTGGGTTGCTTTTGATCTGTGTTTGGGATCATTGTCCTGTTGAAACGTAAACCTTCGATCGAGTTCTGTTTTCAGATGACTTCTTCATGTTTACTTCCAACATCTGTGTATATATTGCACTGTCCATGATCCCTTGAATGCGTACAAGTTTTTCAGCACCAGCTTCAGATAAACATCCCTACAGCCTTATGGACCCACCACCATGCTTGACAGTTGGGACTGTATTTGCCGGGTCATGAGTAGTGTTGGGTTTCCGCCATACATAACGTTTGCCATTTAACCCAAAAATTTATATTTGGTCTTATCTAACCATAGAACTTCCTGCCACATTGTTGTGGGGTTATTGAACTGTTCACAGGCATAGACCATTCGCGATCTAAGATGCATCTTCATCAATAGTGGTTTCTTTCTTGCCACTCTACCATACAAGCCTTTTTTTGCGTAAGGTACATGATATTGTCGAGGTGTGTACAGTAACTCCAGTTACTGTTATTGAAGTTTGCAGCTCCTTCAGTGTCACTGTTGGCTTGACAGTCACTTCTCTGACGATTTTTCTGCTTGTTCGAGCGAAGACAATCTTAGGGCGACTTAATCTTGGCGAGGTTGAGGTAGTGTGACACACTTTCCATTTCTTCTCAACTAGTTTTACATTACTTAATGGCAAATTTAAAACCTTTGAAATTGTGCTTCTGAACAATATTTTCCATTAGGTCTGTAGAGAGTTATTTTCTCATCATTCTTAATAGGTGAGAGTAAACCAAATTTTAACTTTAAAAATATTCTTCTTAAATCAATACTGATGGTTCTATATGACCTAAAGTATTTTTTTCACATGACTCTATAACATACTTTGGTATCTGATAGAGTTGTACGGAGCCACTTGTATTTACTTTAGCAAGGCATCGTATGTAGATATCCTTTCGTACTTTTGTATCAGTTTTTTTTTGTTTTATTTCCATACTTTTGTATTTAGTACTTTGTTTCACTAGGAGACATTTTGTGTATAGCTCTGTAGGAGACATTCTGTGTACATCACTCTAGGATAATTCTGTGTATAGCACTCTAGGAGACAAACTGTGTATAACACTCTAGGAAATATTCTGTACATAGCACTTTAGGAGACAAACTGTGTATAACACTCTAGGAAATATTCTGTACATAGCACTCTAGGAAATATTCTGTACATAGCACTCTA
>NW_013666250.1:345431-370146 GCF_000517525.1 Limulus polyphemus
GCATCGTATGTAGATATCCTTTCGTACTTTTGTATCAGTTTTTTTGTTTTATTTCCATACTTTTGTATTTAGTACTTTGTTTCACTAGGAGACATTTTGTGTATAGCTCTGTATGAGTCATTCTGTGTACAGCACTCTAGGATAGTTCTGTGTATAGCACTCTAGGAAACAAACTGTATGTAGCACTCTAGGAGACACTCTGTGCATAGCAATCCAGGAGACATTCTGTGTACAACACTCTAGGATAATTCTGTGTATAGCACTCTAGGAGACACTCTGTGCCTAGCAATCCAGGAGACATTCTTTGTATAGCACTCTAGGAAACATTTTGTGTATAGCACTCTAGGAGACACTCTGTGCCTAGCAATCCAGGAGACATTCTTTGTATAGCACTCTAGGAAACATTTTGTGTATAGCACTCTAGGAGACAAACTGTGTATAACACTCTAGGAGACACTCTGTGTATAGCACTCTAGAAGACATTTTGTGTATCGCACTCTAGGAAACATTTTGTGTATAGCACTCTAGGAGACAAACTGTGTATAACACTCTAGGAGACACTCTGTGTATAGCACTCTAGAAGACATTTTGTGTATAGCACTCTAGGAGACATTTTGTGTATAGCACTCTAGGAGACAAACTATGTATAACACTCTAGGAAACATTCTGTCCATAGCACTGTAGGAGACTTTCTGTGTATAGCACTGTTGTCGTGAGATTTCAAAACTTCTATACGTAACCTGTAGTAATACTGAAGTGTTTCTGCAATGCTTCATAACCAGTTCTTTAAGTTTTTTTCAGCACATTCTATTACTCTTCCGTTATTTGGTTAAGCTGTTACTTTCATAATGATTTAGCTACTTTGAATGAATAATTACAATTATTAGTTTTTTTATCAACAAATAAAAATTATTGAGGATTCTTCCGATTGTGAAAGGCTTAATATTTCTACCTTGGGACTGCATTTAAAGTAATTGAATACCAATGAAGGAATAAGAAAACATATGTGGGAGGCCTACACATAAGCTCTAAAACTTCACTATTGTAATACTACAAGAATCATTAAAGTGTTTTACTGCTGAATAACTACAAGAAGCATTAAAGTGTTTTACTGCTGAATAACTCCGGAATACGTCAATAGAAATTTTAAACCACAGAAGCAAAGACAAAAAATAAACAATTACATATTATTAAGAAAAAACTTAAAGAAACTACTGCACAAATGATGTTGGAAAACAAAAAGGAACCTTGGTGGAACTTTTTTTTTCTCACTGTAAGGTAATAATTCAGTAGCAGTGAATATTGAAATTTTCCAATTTCTAGAACACGTTTGATGTACTAACTTATGCCTTTTTTTTTTTTTAGCCGCAGCATAGCGGCTCACAGAATGGCTCCCAGTTTTTCTTTCAAGTACAAACTTTTAGCTCATAGCACCGTCACCTCTTGGCCGATTTGGGAACTAATTACAATTTTGAACTCAGGAAGTCAAACCCTTTCGATTGATTATTGACCACGCCCAAGGTCTCATAGATTAATTAACTCTAATCCTGCCTAAAAGAATTTCAATTTGAAGGTAAAGTGGTAGAGATCTTGGTGAGTAATAAAATCGAATCGATATACGCGCGCTCCACGCTTGGTATTGCTGGCGCACAAAAATATAAAAGGAAGAAAAAGGTCTCATAGACTAATTTACTCTAATCCTGCCTAAAATAATTTCAAGTACCGCAGCCATTGAGTATTTTCTTTTTTTTCATATAAGTTTTATGATGCGTAGGTGTTACCATATTATTGTATATGCCAGCATCAAGCGTGAAGCATCTAGTATTATATATATGCATATTCCTTATTTGAAAAACAGATCACACTTAGTACGTTCCTTAATTATGAAACAGATCACACTTAACACATTCCTTAATTATGAAATAGATCATACTTAATATATTTCTGAATTATAGAATAGATATCATTTAGTATGTCTTAGTTAGAAAACAGATCACAGTTAGTATATTCCTTAATTATGAAATAGACCATACTTAATATATTTCTTAATTATAGAATAGATATCATTTAGTATGTCTTAGTTAGAAAACAGATCACAGTTGGTATATTCCTTGATTATAAAATAGATCACAACTACTTTGGAAATTCCAATAATTTGGTGATTTGTATCACCTGTCTTTTAAGATTACGTTGTCGGGGCCAAAATATTGATCTATAAAGCCGTATTTAACAAAGTAAGATTTTTTTCTTCAGAAATAAAACAAACATTTGAGGAATAACAAATAACCAAGTGCAATTTGTGAATTTATGATTACTAAAAAAATTAATAACTCCAGGACACCTATCTGCTTTTCTTAAAATATATTTATGGTTTTGATCTTTTACGCTGAACAATAGAATATAATTGACTTAGAGAATAACATTTAAACATCTTGAAATATAGAAACAACTACAGTTTATGTTATTTTTAAACGTTTTTAACACAGTTCTAACTCGTCAGATTGTTGTTAAAATTTTAGACTAAGTTTGTTTGAATAACAAAAGGAATTTTCCCTAAGTATTGGAGGTAAGTAATGATTTGGCTACAATATTCCAACTTCCATGTTTTAAATCGATAGAAAACTAAAATGCAATTTTAAAATGCCTCTATTCAATTGAAACAGAATTATTTACGTTTATTTTTTTTTCTGTCCATGGTTAGGTATACATGTGATTATCGTGATAAATTCAGTCTTTGATTCGTCTAACGCTGTAGGTCAATATTAACTTTGTGTCAAGACAGGAGAGCAAGCAGAATGATTATTTTGTTTTTGTTTTAACTGGGATGTAACCCACAATATTATCTTTAATGCTGTTCATTCAGCCCTGTTTCTGGGTATTTTATTTTCTCTTTCAATTTAGTACATATCGAAATCTCGAATGGGCATGGAAATGTTTATTTTCTTAATTGCGAATCATACTTAATTCTCTATCTAAAATACAATATCCTACCCAAAGCCATGAGACACGGGTAGTTATGAATAAAACATGTCTTTATTCCATGAAAATAATAACATGTTTGTCCGCCTTTGGTCTTAATGACTGTTTCAATGCGTTGTGGAAGATTGTCTACTAATTTCTGGTAGAAAGCTGGTGGCATTGTGCTCTACTCATCCTTTAAAGCATTAGTAAGCTCTACTAGTGAAGAGGGCCGTCTTGGCTTTGCCCTAATTCTGCGTTCCATTTCATCCTAAAGATGTTCCTTCGGGTTGAGGTCGGGGCTCTGTGCTGGCCACTGCAATGTTCCGATGCTATTCTCTTCAAATCACACATTAACAATCCTTACTTTGTGAAATGGAGCATTATGATGTTGGAATGTGCTATTGCGCAACAATTATACATGGAAGTCCACAGGTGACAATAAGCCCAAGGAACCACCAGGTAGGCGTAAAATACTGACTGACAGGAGCCGACGCACATTGAGAAGCCTGGTTACCTCATGTCACCGTCAGACCATAGAGAATCTGTGTTTGGAGATGCAAGCAGCTACAGGCAATCCTATAAGTATTTTCACGACACGTCAAGAACTGCATGCCATGAATTTTCACGAAAGTACTGCAGCCCACAAGCCGTTGATAAAAAAATAAATGCACACCGTCGATTGGCATGGGGTAAGGCAAATCTAACCTGGACCATGGATCATTTGAAATCAATCATGTGGAATGACGAGTCATGCTACCTACTTTCCAGTCTGATGGACGTGTTTGGGTATGAAGGATGTCTGGAGAACGCTTATTACCTCAATGTGTTGTTCCAACAGTGAAGTTTGGAAGTGGTGGTGCTTCTGGGGGCTTCTCGTGGTATGGACTAGGTCCACTGGTCGCAGTGCATGGATCCATGAATGCTGAGTCCTACATTGATGTTCTGAACTATTATGTGTGTCCTACATTATGTTCTGAACTATTATGTGTGTCCTACATTATGACAATTTTATGATACTGGCCCTTACATCTACAGACATTTTTCCCAAATGACATCCAACTATCCTTCCCCTCTGAAACGCTGTTAGCTTTTTCGTTCGGCGTACAAGTTCGAAATGACTTCCGAGCGAACCGCTGATCACCTTTACAGGCCAAACTATTAGCATATTTTGTTGTCACACCTATTTTCATGCAATCAAATGTGTGTCACATGACTTTTGGCAGGATAATGTACTTTGTAAACTTTTTTATAACTGGTGATTAATTTGAAATAAAGGTCAATTAAGTAGTTAACTAAAAATATTCTTACTAACACTAACAAAATAACTGTAAATGTAGATTGCTTGTTTGTTTTTAAGCGCAAAGCTAAATAATGTGCAGATATCGATCCCATATTTTAGCTGAATAAAATCCCAAACTTACAACTCAACCACCGAAGCGCAGGTAATATAGAAGCCTTCATTTAAACATAAAAACATTGCACTTATAATTGGAAAAATTCATTGGCAAAAGATTATTTACTGCTTTATATATGTCCTATTTCTGTGGTGACTTATTTTTGACCAAAACAATGTATATAATGCATAGACACACCAATCGACATTCATCATGATATGTTTTTAACTTGTATACTTTTGTCAGTCACTTTGTTATTTATACATTAAAACGACTAAATATAACGATTTTATCTTTAGGTGCATCCTATAGGTGTTCCAGCAACTATAAATAATTTCTGAAATGAATATTTGATTAATAATAAACGCCATTAATGTGAAAAACAAAACAAAAACAAGCGTAGGGTTCTTTTTAAGTCTAATATATTGTGATGTTAATTTCATATTTTTAACGAACATTATGTCGATCTAAAATACCCATAATTAATTAGAAGAAAATGTTAAAACCGTTTTCAAGAGATTTCGCATTCATAATCTTATTTTCTTCTCTCTCAAATAAATTTTTCTTACTCATTTGATAAACAAATTATCATAAAATAGTGCATTGTTAAGTTTATGGAAATACATAATAATATACTTTGTTTTATAAAATATGGGCAATTTATCATAACAATACACAATACCTTATTTGTAGCACTTGCAGTTGAATTATACAATGATCTAAAATCAGTAGTTTGTTTTTGTATCAAGCACAAAGTTACATAATGGCTATCTGTGCTCTACCCACAGATTGTATCGAAACTTGAATTATAGCGTATAATCCTTACTTTGGGCTTAAAATTAAGGTAGGGGAGATCTCCTGCACCACGACAAAGTTTGTATGTACGTGATAAATCTTTTAGACAATGACTCAAATAACAGGGCGTCTGAATGCTTGAAAACAAAAACATTAATTTTTTTTTCAAAAACCAAAAGCCTGTTGAAAATTATAGATAGTACGACAATGTGTTTAAAACTGTCATTATATTTATAACTTAACGAAAAATTCACAAAAGTTACAGGAAAAATTTTAGAAATTTCTACGAGAGCATTACGCGGCAAAAACAGAAATATACAAATACGAATAATATTTTGTTTTAATTGTTAGACTTATGCTGCTTTCTCGAATACTTTTTATAAATAATTTAAAGTGCAAAAAAATTATAAGCTTGGTACTATTTTAGATTTTACCCCACACTAAATCACACATTATTAACTATTTTACCCTAAACAAAATTAATATTGGTAATATAAAATCTTTAAATTGTGTAATGGCTACAAATGTGGAAAAACACAATTACGAATAATAACATAAGGGCTTTATTATTATGAATGCATTAGCCTCAACTTGTTTTAATAGCGAGTGTCTTAATTTAGCATGTATCTACATATTCTACAGATTTTCGTTAGAGAAATAAAATTAATATATATCACCCATGAAACAGAGCATGTTAACAAACGCCCTTAAAGCAATGACACTCTAAAAATATGTTAAATTTTGGCTACATATAATATAATACTGAATGTTGAAAAATCATTTTGATATTGATATCAAAATTTGTTTTGTTAGAATATGTGTAAAATTAAAGTTTTCATGTCAGGAGTGTTTTAGTACTTTTTTTACCGATAGATGTCGTTTATGCTTTGAAGTCACGATAAACAGATATCAAATTATTATAGGAAGTTCTTGAAAAGTTTTTGGTGGAGATAGTTGCATTATTTGGTAACATACTTTTGCTTTCAACAGTGAGACACGATCAAGTGCAATATTCAAATTACAGATACGTTCAAATTACATATTTATTTAATCAAATAATCTTGTTTAAGATTATAAGGACCCGAATTTTCAGATTTTATTCAGTAAAACATCACGTTCCAGCACATTCATTATTTCATATTTTCAGAAATTTTTGAACTCATTACAGTCAAGAAACTTAATTTATGATATACGTTTTGAAGATGAAATACGAAAATAATAAAGTACTTTTAAGCCTAAAAAATTAAGCTATTATTATTAATAATAAAAGTATTTTCATAAATAAATGTAAACATCATATTAATCAATTTTAGATAAAATATTTAGTTTTCCACAATATTTAATATTTTAAATAAACTAAATAATGGAGAAGCTTAGAAGAACGAATATATTCTTTAAAATTGAACCTCGATAAGTAATTGTATAGTTTATTTCGGTATAATTTGTTAGGAAAAATATTTCGACATAAAAATAGACAATTACTGTAAAATTATGAAAAAAACTTAGATTTATGTATGATTCTTTAATTATTTGAGAAAAATGATTAATAATGGCTTCAGCCACTAAAAAGGCAGAACTTAAAACAGTAGAAAATATTTCTTTAACTTGAACTTTTCATTGACTTTGTTTATTATTTCTCTGGTAGAAATTAGTAGTTTCAGTGACTTAGTTACTAAATTATTACACCAAATCTGTAATTATGCATTCCAAGGTTTGAGCTGCGATATATTGCTGAACACACTCCACACTTTAAGCTGTAGGGGGCGCGACGGTCAACCGTACTACTTGGTTAAATGTAGATGCATAAACGGCGGGATTTTGTCTATTTGTCTTTCCTCTAGTGAGGAAGTAAAACTAGGGTCAGCTATGCCTACACTTTAAGTGTTTTTCACCTGTCTGTTTAATTAACCCATATGTTGTATAAAATGACTTTCTTGTGGAATAAAAGAAAATTTCATAGCGCCACTTTGTTGAAATTATCATTTCTACTTTTCAATAGAGTCTATAATTCCCTTATTTAATAAGTCAATTAGTATTTTGACGACTTTATATGTTTTTTTTATATCGCCTTGTTCTATCAGCACTTATATGAAAATTATATCCAATATTTGCTACTCTTCCCAAATGCTTGAAAAACAACTCTTCAACAGTTCTGTGTGTAAACTTTTCTCGGTAATCACCACTCGTGAAAATGTCATTTCCCATTCAAATTAATTTCTCCCTAAGGAAGCCAAAAATGCTATTGTTACTATACACTAAAAGATAAGAGTATTCAAATATTAGTGCTAAAGTTTTGTAATTATAAATATTCTTATAATATATATAGTGATAAAAAAAGACCAAATGTGGAAAACGTGTGAATAATGAAACAAAACCAAAGTTTACTCTTGTAATATCCATACCATGGACAAAATGTGTAACTTTCAGTTGACTGGTATTTATCTCTTGTGGAATATTGTATTTTGAGTCTTAAGATATCTTGTATATTTAAGTTATCTAATATATGTATATATATATATATATTTTCAAGATTGTTTTTTTTTGGTACATGAGTAATATTCAATTTTGAAAACTAAAAAAAAAATTATTTCAAAACAACGATTGTTTTATACACAATTAATAAAATGAGATTGTTTCCAGTCTCCAAATTATTATAATAATAACTTACTGTACAAGGTTGAAAAAGTGGTAAAATTCCCGACGTTACTAGAAAACAATCTCATACACTCAACATGTTTCAACGTATATCTTACGTCATCCTCAGGAGTGTAATGTTTTGTAAAAATAACACCTATTTATACAGTTATCAAAACACCAATTTACATATTAAAGAATTTCACGCCATCTGCTGACAACATTTTCATCAGGTCCATCATCCTTATTCAATAATTTAAATTTACTTTTAATTACATTTAATTATCTCAATAGATTTAAAAAAGATATCATAACTGAAACTGAGACTAACTTGAAAAAAATTAAATGATGAAAAAGCACATATTATTAGAAGTGAATGTTGCACTTTATTAAATAATTTAAGTTTAAAAATAATAATAAAAAGAACTTTGAAATTTTGAAAAATTTAAAGGAACAAAATGTTGTCATTTGCAAGGCTGATAAAGGGGGAGAAACTGCTATTCTTAATAAAAAATCATTACGATTCTAAAGTTGAAGAAATTTTGAAAGAAGAACGCAATTAAAGACTTCAAGCACAAGCTGCAAGACAGGCTGCTCAAATACAGGAAGAGACTTTGGAACAACGTAAAGTTAGACTACGAGCTCAAGCTAAAAGGCAGGCTACTCAAAGACAGCAAGAAACTGTTGAACAGCACAAAGCCAGAGTTCAGTCAGAATCATCAAGTCAAGCTGGATATAGACAAAAAGAAACTTCTGAACAACGTCAAACCAGACTTCAAGCACAAAAATTAAGACAAATAACTTTCAGAGAGCAAGAAACAGAGGAGTAACATGATGTACGACTTCAAGCTCAAAGAACAAGACTAGCTCAAATACGATCTAATTTCAAATAAAGCTTCGTTTGATTAAATGCTTTTTTATTTCTGGCATCACAGCTTTTGTCTACTTACTGAATAATTTGCTGAAAAAAATACCGATCTATACATTTCAAATCTAAATTTTCACTGTGCAACGCCGGGTAACTCAACTAGTACATATATATATGTGTGTGTGTGTGTGTGTATATATATATATATAACATAATAGCTTTATTTCAGTTTTCGCCTTTATCTACTAACTAGAGCAAATGAATAATAATAATAATAATAGAGCATAGTGAACTTACGACAAGTTTGATATCGCAGTCGAAGGTACCAAAGGCTTAACATGAACAGGAAAAAATGCAAAAAAATGGTACACGTACATACTGTTTTCAACAACCTGGTAGTAAGTAATATTAAAAAACAAATATTATGTCTACTTTGTGTGTGAGTCATAGTAATGTTGTTGTGCATTTCTATAAGACAGCGGAAATTTGTTTTCACTTTATTAGACTTTATGCAACTATTCAAATCCATATTGACTATGTAGCGCTATAACTGTCTGGTCTGTTGGCCAACGTCTGAATATTTTCTTCTTTGCTACGTTTTCGCTGCACTCCTTCTTTTCTATCCTAGTTCATACACGACGAGATAGTTAAATGTGCCGTAAAATTACAGTAATCAACTTGGAGCCGCTCCAATGAAAGAATATTGTATGAATGTATATTGAGGATAACGCCTTTCAGAAATTTTCGGTTTCATTGAAATGTTAGAATAATTATCTTAGTACTAGGTGATTAATAGTAGATTATAGTATTATAACTAAGTGCTAAGTCTATAAACTCTATGTATGACTTTTATACCGTTGTTTAACTTATACTGTCTGATGATCTGGGCCCGGCATGGCCAGGTGGTTAAGGCGCTCGACTCACAATCTGTGGGTCGCGGGTTTGAATCCCCGTCACACCAAACATGCTCGCCCTTTCAGTCGTGGGGGGCGTTATAATGTGATGGTCAATCCCACTATTCGTTGAGTAGCCCAAGAGTTGGCGGTGGGTGGTGATGACTAGCTGCCTTTCCTCTAATCTTACACTGCTAAATTAGGGACGGCTAGCGCAGATATCCCTAGTGTAGCTTTGCACGAAATTCAAAACCAACTTTGGTTCAGTTAAAGACCATTTGTTTATATAACACAAATATCAACTTATATGGTTTAATTGTTTGGTAATATGTAGGTTTGTAGTAATTTAGTTAACTTTAGTTAACTAGTTTTTTATGGTTGACAGATTGGAATAAAGTTAGGTGTAGAAGTGTTTTACCCTGCACGTTTTTAAGCAACATAGTAATTATTATATAAAGTAATGTTAGTATGTAGAATAAGTCTCGCCATATGATTAGTACCTTAGTACCACAACAGGTTAACATTTAATGGAGTATTATTACAAACTTTAAACGTCTGTAAGGCAGCGCACACAAAGACTATTTTTCATAATATAATTATTATACCTTTTAGTACCATTAAGTGCTTGTTGTAATGGTCATATGTGTTGATATAATGATTAAACAAAGATCTTGCATGTGTTAATTACAAATATACTTACGATGTCGGAAAGCCATTTGGTTGTTCATTGAGGGCGAGATGTGGCCCGCGGATGCTAGTTGAAGGGCAAGTATGATTTCGTATAAAATGTTTGTTTGTTTTAAGTTTCATTTGTTTAAAGCTATTTTATAAATTAAAATATGATACTTATTTCTCATATAATTTAGAAAACAATGTTGAAAAACTAGTCTAATTTTAGTTGAAATGCAATAAAAATTGTTTTACTTGTAGTTACTTACGTATCATAAACCACGATAGTAGTTCATAATATAGATCGCACAGGAACATTCAGGCAAAACAACACCTTAAAAAGCAAGCTTATTTTTGAAACAACGTTCAAAACCTTCCTTTTCAATAGTAAAGACCACCAAAACATTGATAACAAGCAAAATAAGTGATTTCACGATTGTAGGACATATTCAAAATTTGCCCATTTTTCATATTATTGTTTCACAAGCCTACAGCAAAATCGGCTAGATATTTCGCACCAATATCTATCTAGCCAGAAATACTATATGAAGTGCTGCGAATATCCATGACCTATTTAAAAGTTGATTATTTCTCATGAAAGCTGATTTACGTGGTTATAAATACATGATAGATGCGACATTGTTTTGAGCGACTGCTTTTGTACTCGACGCGTGTTAAACGAGTATTTATACGAAACCTCAGGCATAAAGCCACCTGGCTCAGCAAGTAATTACTTTAAAAGACATGAAGCTTTACTTAAAGCGATGTTTTAGACGTATTTGTTTTATTTGAAAAGGCTACTTTTCTACTGGTAAAATTTTATACGCGCTTAGTGGGGGTTGTGTCTTACTCTAGGCGTATATTTGCCCATTGCTGTGCATTAAAAAAAAAGCCTACAAGATGATTCAAAATTGAGAATTTAAAATCTGCAATAAGGGATCGCAAAATAGTGAGCAAACAAGGCTGGAAATCTACTGCCGACAGTTTGCTCAAGTTACAAATCCTATTATGATTCCACTATGAAATTATTGCAAGTGATATCTATTGTAGTATGGGTTGCCACAGGAATTTTGCAAAAAACTAAGAGGGTAGTTTTAAGCTTAATTGACCTCCTTAATTTTGTCGTGTTACTAAATTTTCTAAGTCCTTCACTTTCCACCATCAAAAAATCTAGTGTTTTCCTAGCGTTCGTGCATTTTCTGGTGCGTTAGTTGGAAACTGCCACTGGAAGGTTCTCGATTTTGCTGTTATGTCATTACTCGAGCCACTATTGTTCGTCGTTACTAAAGTTCACTGCCTGTACGTGGATTCCGCGACAATATACATTTCAGCAAGTTTTCAACAGTGGACGATTGCCATAGTAGATTTGAAGAGTTTCCTACTCAGACAACGGTGGTGACTCTTTCTTCTGTTTCTTGTACTTAACTGAAATCGTAAGTGCGTATTAAATATTTATTACCAATGTGTATAACACCATTTCATATAGCTATTGCTATTTATAGTTGGTAACAAGGTAACGGTTGTAAATGTTGTCGATAATTGGCGACTTACGCTAAGTGTTTCGCTGTTGTCTGTTTTGCATGCATTATTTGTGTTACCTTATTCTAGCAAACACTTGTGCAAAGTTTGTATGTTTGTTTGAAGTTAAGCACAAAGCTACACGATGGGCTATCTGTGCTCTGCCCACCACGGGTATCGAAACCCGGTTTCTAGCGATGCAAGTCCGCAGACATACCGCTGTGCCACTGGAGGGCATTGTGCACAGAAGGCTGTTGAAGAACACACACGTGTCATGCAGGCCTAACAAGATCAGCATGTTATTGTGTCTGTTTACATTGCATTAATCTATGCTGTATTATCTTAGAAGAAACATTATTCCGTTCTGATGAGATTGCTAATCTAGAGTAGAGTGCACTGAACCAATAAATTGAAAGTAGGCCGTGATATTTAAACAAAACCCTTTTTGGAGCTGAAATTGAATCTCCAGTTATGTAGTCATGATTGTAATACCTATGATTTAATGATTAGGATAATTGCATGTAACTTTTACTACAACGAAAACATTTTGACATATGAACGTTTCCTAAACATTTGCATTTTTAAGAGAAAAATAACGCAGATGTATTCTCAATATAGTTACGCATAAGAAACACCCGATAACGGGAGTAATATTAAAATAATGCATTACAAGTTAGTTACAAATGATAATTGTTTGTTTTGTTGAATTTCGCGTAAAGGGATTAACCTTCCCTAATTTTGAAGTGGATAGAGGGTTTTCAGCTGGCCAACATCACCTACCGCCAACTCTTGGCGCGCTTTTTACCAACGAATAGTGGAATTTACCGTCACATTGTAACGCTCCCACAGCTGAAAGGGCGAGCATGTTTGGTGATGCGTTTCGATCCCGCGACCTGTATATTATGCGTCGCGCGTCTTGTTCACCAGTGAGAAACGCGTGTTTTGCTTTCTTGAGTAAACAATTCATTCACAAGAAAACTTAATTTATTGACAACTCTTTTTTTGGCGGTGATGAAGTCGAAAACTCGTAATGTATACTGCTTTGAATATGAAACCTTAAATTGTAATTTATTTTAACTTAAAAGATTCTAAATGAAGATATTTATTATAATATCCAGAGTTTCATTATTTGTAACACACGTTTAAATATGTATGTACATTTTTGTTAATAATTGTTTTCAAAGGAATTATAATTAAAATTTATAAACAGAAGTTTTCCGAAGGCCCTTGACATAAGAAATGTTTTATTCAGCACATGTCTAGATAAATCTATGATAAATCTTGTATACTGATGAAATATTCTTTATTAACTCACGGATCGACATAGAGTTTGTTTTTGACTCTATTGATGAGTTAATGAATGGGGAGTTATTTCCTGGACCAATAGATGTTCCAGCAAAATACAATTCTTTCTTGAACTTCATGAATATTTTAATGAATAAAGAGTCATATTTTGATTATATTTATGTTTTGAAGAGTTGTTTCTTGGAGAAACAGATGTTATAATGATGTACAATTCTTTCTTGAGCTTCGAACAGTTTTATTCAATAAGAAGTCCTATGTTTTAGTAACGGAGAGCTTTTTCCGGAACGAACAGATGTTGTAATGATATAACTAGGATTCTTGAACCCTACTGATGTCGAAACGGTGCAACATCCTTTCTTAACTCTATGGATATTGGAATCTATGTAAATATGATTTATTGGTATAGTATCGTAACTAATCGTTCTAGCTTTGTGTTAAAGGAGTTCGGTTCAGTGGAAAATGACGTTTAATTCATATTATTTATAAAATCATATAACAAACAAATGTTGGTTGTAATAAGAACATATAGTTTGATATTAAACGCCATCAGTGAATGCAATGGTCAAAAGAGTAATAATGGTAAGTGTCCAAAACACAATTATGCATCTAAACACAATTTAGGTATTGTTTAACATACTCTCAATTTAACAGCAACGTTATTTGGGCAGCAACTACTAACAGTTAGAACAATTATCATTATATAACGTTGTTTATTAATGAAAATAATGCACGTATTATACAAAATCTCATCTGAGCTTGTATTTCCATATCGCATAATCATGCGCACTTGTTATATGTTTTACATATTTATAATAGTGAAAACAAGTAATGTCAATCCTTTTTTACTTTTTATTCTGATTTATGTAATTTTTATATCAGTCAATCATAAACGATAACTAACCTAGAAGCAAAATAATTAAACTTTGTTTTGTGATAATATGAAAGATTGCAGACAGTAAAACTGTCACCTTTCATGCTTCTTATATTATACAGGATTAAACTTAAGTGACATGCTATAAATTGCGCTATGAAAGGCCTGTAGTTGTAATTGCTAGGTTACATTGATGGATCCCTATTTGTGGAATTCAGGTATGAAATAGATACAGTCGTGAATCTCGCATGAGAGTTAAGGGTTAGAGTGCTTTATATGTGTGTATACTTCTCTGTGTAGAAAATAACTTGTTCTAATTTTCAAACATATTTGTATACAAACCATTTTTGTGCTGTACATACAGTTCCAGAAGCTACTTCGGTCAAAATAATAATATAATAATGATTAAGAAGTATCTTATGGAATTTGTGAAACATTCTAATTCGCTTGTTTTCTCTTTTATTGAAACGAAACGTAAGACCTCACTCTCTCTTGTGGGTGTTTTATGTTGTAATCGTCTAATCTGGAATTTGCCCTACTATTTTGTAAGTCGTGACACGTTTCAACACTCTCCCTATCACATTCTTTTCTAGGACCAAACAAGTTGCAGTTGCTCTACAAAACTCTGTTTTTAAGATTTTCAAGCAAGACATGATATAGACGCGCATTATGAAAACCGGTTTAGAAAACTTGCACTTTCTTGTCTAGGTTCAAAACCTGCAAAACATGCCAATAGTTAACTTTCGAGTTCCGTCTAATGAGGACGTGGGGTAGAAATCCTTAACTGTCCGGTGTGACCTAGTTTTATATAATGATACCATTCTTGGGGAAGGAAGAGAAGAAAGAAATATTAGTAATTGAAAGATAATAAAAATGTAAATTATTTTGTTAACTAATTAGATGATGTGGAGGCGTGTGAATACAAAAAAATAACAAATAAATAAAAGGTTTTACTATAGAATGATTTTTTTATATACAGATACGTAGAAAGAGGGAGAAAGATAGAGATATAAATAAATTGATAACAAATAATGTTCCTCATTCGCTACACATGATTTCAAGTGAATCTGTATGGTAGGTTATGGTTAATTTATTTAACACTATCCTCAAATTTTGTGTCTCTAAATGTAATTAAAATATTCTGTAACAAATCAAGACATATACGTAAATATATTTTAAAATGTAACAGAAAAACTCGCATAGACAAGTCATGCCGGAAAAAAATGTCAAAAAACCTATATAGTCATGAGTGGTAAATAACTGCGTACTGGTATTCAAATAACGTTGAGGATGGTCCGTCTCTTCAATTATTCATCAACGCGGAGACGAATCTACTGTGTAATAACAGATGGGAAGATAGTTGCTCATTAATAAAATCAAATAAACAATAAACAGGAAGATTATGTTTCTTAGATGGGACGAGGATTTTTATATGTGTGGTTGGGAGACGTAATCCTTTTATTTATTTGATTATTTATTTCACCTTTCATATCTTATGCATTATGTCTCTGCTATTAGCATTCTGTATTATTTAGGTTTTCCTATGGATGGGTTGCTTATTCTCTATTTGTGCTTCTACTGGGTAACTATCTTCCCATAATTCGCTGCAGACGATAAATGTGTACTTTGTTTCAGAACAATTTAGGGGATTCAAGCATCTGATTCCTCTACTAATTTCATATTTGTTTATTTGTTGTTGCACAGCAGTTTCTTATCCGCATTGGTGTCCAGTTAAGGAGACAGACCATCTTCAACGCTGTACGATTTATCACTCATAACTTTATAGGTTTTAAACATGTCTTACTTTTTTTGCTCGTTTCTGCATTACATTTTAAGATATCTTCACCTCATTGTTTTATATTCGCTGACAACTTTCGCCCATTTACACAAATTATATTAAGCTCTCATTTTGTTGAATGTATATTTATTATAACTACTATATATATATATATAAAGATACTGTTACGGTCGAAAATTATTTACATATTATTTTAACATGATAACAGTCATAGTTACAACTATATATCACCATAGATATTCATGCATGTTATTCACATAAATAAGAAATAACAGAAGATTAAAAACTCGCTTTATACGAATCATTTGCATATACTAATGTAGTGACGTGTGGCTGCAGATATGAACCTTGGAATACAAGCAACAAGTGCCTATATATTTGGTTTACGACGAATTCCTGGCCATTTGACAGTACAATGTCATAATGTAGCCTTATGGCTGGAAGAAGTTGTTATAGCTTTTTCTGAAGAAGTCTAGATCTGTACTAGCAGTCCCTAATTTTGAACTGATATACTAGAGGGATGGTAGCAAGCCAACAGCACCCAAAACCAATTATAATAAAATAGCGGGATTTGATCGACAATCTTATAATGCTTGCATGATCCTAAAATATGGAGCTTCGTTTTTTTTTCGTCTTTTTTCTTTCGGTGACGCAAACCTGGACCTTCGAATACACTAACCTTCAAATTCGATGACGAGGAACCCACTTTGAGACTAATAATGGTTGGAGACGGCTTGAATGGGTAATGAAGAAAAACTTTGATACAATTTTAACACAACAGCAAATGAACAACGTTTCGACAAGGTTTTGTACCTAATGATGACAAAACCTTGTCGAAACTTTGTACATTTGCTGTTGTGTTAAACTTATATTAAAGTTTTTCTTCATTACCCATTCAAGCCGTCTCCAACCATTATTACACTAACCTTGAGACCATAGATAACCTTCTACAAAGTGAAGGTTCTGGTTAGGAAACAGAATCATTCAACCCAAAATACCATTTTGATAAAGCTGGGCATATTTTCTTGTTTTCTAAAATCATACGATAAACAAGGATTTCGATTTAACAAAGGCTCAAAAGCTTTCAGACACATACCTCGATGCCAATTAACTTGAATCACAGCAGTCAACTCCTACAATACAACTCTAACGAATTTTTGTGTTTTCGATCTGCTTAAGCGTGGTCTTTGAAGCCAACGTTTCTGAATAGAGGAGGATGTGTTGTCTCACACTGACCTTGTAATCCTCTGCAGAAGCGTGCTACAACGAAAACTACGTTATCGGTTGATGATAAGTAACTATGGAAATCAGGCTGAAAATGAACGACGACAGAGGATGTAAATCGTAAGGGCGTCACTAGTCTTCGAACATCGTTCTTACAATGTCACAAACCTCAGTATACTTCACTTCTTTCTTATTATTAATTGTTCAATTAAAAATTACTCAATGACAAAGTTTTAGTGTCATTATTTGTAGTGATCGAAAATCTAAGGATTAGTAGACTTCTAAAACATTCTAAACTATTGCTGTAGGACGATTGATAAACGCTATGCAAAATCTTGTTTGAATTTTGTTTGAACTGCAAATATAATAATATATCTTTTTTTAATGTTATTGGTCTATTTGAACACTTAAAGTATCGACACTCTTATTTGAAAAAAATATTTTAAGGTGATAACTGATAGAATTTCTAAAAAGTCCACTAGATTCATGTTATGCCGCTTAATTTCAATTAACTAACAGGTTTTATACTAAGTAATTCTGCCATCTTTTGGATATTTTGAGATTAAATTAAATTTGACCAAATATTCTCAGTTTGAGCAAGATTTATTTGCCATTGTTTCATAAAAAAATATATATTGTAGATTAACCATTTGATTACAACTCAAAAAACATTAGGAAATAACTATTGAAATAATTTGGGTTAGCAAATTATCAGATACGTTTGAAATTTAAATTTTAAGATAAACATGTTTGTTGTTTCCGTAAGTGAAATGTGCTCCATTCTTTCTTTAATGCTGCTTCTATTCATGGTGTTAATTACAATATTTATTATGTCTAATCTTATTACTTAACATTTTCATGATCATATTCTTATTATAGAAATTGCCTTGCATTGTTAGCTTAGTATACGGGTTTAAAATTAACCTAAATCTCCTGATTTGGCCGAACCTCTTGAGATACCATTGGGAGTACAGCCAATAATATCGCTAACAGCAAGAATACAAAACTGAAACAATGCATTTTAATCTTTATAAATTATAACTTAAGAAAAGTGAACTGTATTTGATATGCTTATTAACTGTGACTTTTAGTTTTGACCTAAGTAGATAGCTTGCTCAGAACTAAAACTAATATTAATTGGCAGACTATTTTAACTTAAATCATGCTCTTTACTTATGTAACTTTAAGCTACAATAGCAACATTATTATCTCTGAAATTAGAAACAATGGAAAGTTTGAAGAAATCTTCTTATAACTTTTTTTTTACGTGTAAGTAGAGAGTTAGTTATGAATGGTGCGAATCAAAGTATGACTTTGTAAAACGAACTCATTATATAGCTAATACATAACCGGAATATTTAGGGCATCGATTTTTTAATAGAAACAAACAACCACAGTATTCTTTAGCCATTACTCTCTCCCGGTTGTTTCCTGGAACGAAACTGCTTTCCTTTTTATTGATGCTTGACGTTCAGTTTAGATTATTGCTTAGAAAGTACCAGACCTGGGAAGAAAGTCTTTGACGTATATGTAACCCATGACATAAAGACGGTTCTTGTTCATTGGCGGATATATCGGTACAACACCTTTACCAGTAGTTGCTGCTGGTTGTAGTGTATCATGTGAAGGTTTTATGGCTAGCTGGGAAAGAGCAGGTCTGGGAAATCCCTTGGCAGACTTGATTAAAGCAGCACCTCCAGAGCCTCGTTGAAAGTGTGTAGCCATCCTCCCATCTCGAGTGTGAAGGTAGTAAGCGAAATTCCCTTTAGACTGTCAATACATACAGATAATTATTTTAGAAATATTTGAATACCGAAAGTTGAAAAGGTAATTATCTCTGTAAGTTACATTTCAAAATTTAAGATATAATATAACTTATTTTTATTACAACAATGTGAAAAACGTGTAAAACCATCTTAAATAATATCACTATGTAAATAAATGACATGCTTATATTTCATAGCTACAGTAATGTTTTTGCTAGTTCAAGGAATAACTATCAAAACTATGAAGAATTATATGTTTTCTTTAAACACAAATAAATTACATTAAAATTTTGTCATAAAATTATTCTTTATACACATGGAAGATAGTTTGTATTGTTTAAACGATTTTTATGTGCATGAATGCATGACGTTGAACAGCAAGAAAGTCATGCTTAGTAGACCGTAACCTCATTTCACGTTCTTTTACAGACGTAGATGGCTGCTTTGGTCATGAGTGAAATTGAACAATTATTATAATTCTTTAATTAAGAAAGGCTGTTTTAATTTCACACAATAAAAGGTCAAAATGAATACATTAAAATATATCAAAAAAGATTCGCAAAGCTCTAAAAGTGTAATAAAAGAACTGGTCTACTTGGACATAAGAGATAGTAACAAAACGAAACATATCCGATAAGGACTTCTTCGAAGGTGTCTTGTCTCAAAATGAAAATATGTCATCACTTTTGGCTGTTGCCTAATCGTTATAAACATATGTCATCACTTTAGGCTGATGCCTAATCGTTATAAAAATAAAACATAGTTCGAATAATAATTAAAGCAAAATTAAAACAATCAATCCAACTACATACACCTGGAGTACTTAGTACACCATCATATTCTCATTGCAAATATTCAATAAACGTATCATAATCAAAAATCGTCTATCGTTGTTTGATCAGTTTTATAAAATTTAATGAAGAGAAAAACAGTGATATTGAATTTTAGAATATTTCATGGATCATTTCTCTTCTTGGGAAAATATGTGCTTTTAGAATATTTAGAAATTTTTCTAAGATTTTGACAGGAAGTCTTAATCCATATGTGTGAGGACACCTAACGGTAGCCCCACATATTCCATGATGCAGCACAGATATACAACTTGTAAAAATCAATTAAATATGTCCTTAATTAATTAATTTACTTATCATTATAGATCAGTATGAGGCCTATTTTATTTTTATCACAACATTATATAACTTCTCCCTCAGGGAGTAGCAAGAATTAGAACAGTGCATAATAATAGAAATTAACCATAATAGTAACCATTGCCAACGACGCGTTTCGCTCAATCCAGAGTTCATCAGGCCAGGTGGGACATAATAAGCATAATAGTGGTCCAAATACTACTTACATAAGCCATTTGTTACAACAACGATTGTTTTGATGTGAACGCATTTTTAAGCTGTCAAAGCCTGATTATAATCAATTTACTTGTCATTAGACATCAGATAAATTAAATATATGAATTACGTTCCACCCACTACTGTGTTCAATGTATCCAAGCCGGCATGGTGAGCTTTAGACTGAGCAAAACGCGTTGTCAGCAATGCATACAGTGAACATAGTATGCTTGAAGTACTATCATATAATACTTACTAATTCTTGAAAATTCCTAGGGAACTACATATAGAATGCAGTATCAAAAGTGTAATAGGCCTCATATTAATGTCTAATGACAAGTCAATTAATTATAATCATGCTTCTTCAGTTCGAAAAAGGCGTTCACATCATAAAGAAAATTTCTTAGTTAAATTCAAATGAAAACTTTGGGTACCTAATTATTATAACATTAGTACAACCCCGTAGAGGATGGCTTATGATAAAACAATTGCCGTCAAGATTTGAAGATACAAACAATATCATACATCATTTGACAACATTTTGCAATATTTATTACAATTCTAGTCATTGTAATATTATTAGTACAGCTTAAAATGAGCTACATCTGAGAAAAGATGAAAATCTGTTTGTATATTTTATCAAATCTAAAGCCTAGTCTGAATCCACAAAGTTGGGCTGTTAAATTATTGATACAAATTTTGTGGAAAAGGCTTATCTTTTTCTCCCCCGATGGGACAGTGGTAAGACTTCGGATTTACAATGCTAAAATCAGTGGTTCGATTTCCTTCGGTGGACACAGCAGATAATCTGATGTGGCTTTCTTATAAGGAAATACACACCTATCTGCTTTTGCATTTCATTTTCTTTAATGGAAATAAATAAAGTTTGAAGCAAACTTTCAGTCTACTCAAGACCTAAATCAATTTGTTTGCAATATGTGTAAGTTAAAATATCAAGGTCAAGGTCAAAATTTAGTTGCCTGTATTTCTTAAATAACACTAACAAATAAAACGTTCTGGTATGATGACTCAAAGATTTAAAGTAGTATGAGTGTGGGGCATATTCATTACAGGGTGTTATCCTAATCATGAAGTACTGCTTCTCAGATTAGCGAAAATGAAAATTCATATAGATTACATATTACCAATGCCGAGAAAAGTTATCTATGCATCTATCAAACCTTGAAATAACCAAATAACATCTAATTCAATATTTCAAATGTTTGTCCTCAGCTTTCTGTCAGAAAAATTGTAGGAAATATAATGAATAACTATAATCAAAGGAAATAATATGTAAAATATACATTAAAGTCTACATGCAGGGGATACAACCAAAAATATTATTCATTATATATATATATTTAAAAATTTTAGACTAAACTCAACTAAACACAACATCATATGAATGATTCTTTACATTTACTGTAAATACTTACGTCCTGATAAGTATGTGAAACTCCCACACCTCCAGTGTGAACTAGGTGTGACAAACATGTTAACAGGAACACGGCAAAAATCACTACCTGGAGGGTTAAAAAAAATAACAATAACGGCCGAGTCACTTTAATGTATAATTTTTTTTCTACGATTTTCACAACTTATTACTTCATCGTTGCTTGAACAATACTATGAAAATTAATTTATAAATATTTTATAATGATAAATTATATGTGCGGTGAAATGACTTCTTATATTAAAAAATTCTAAGTACAATTAAGATTTAGACAATGTTCCATATATAAATTAGAAATAACAATCTTGTTTTTAAGATATATATTTGACTTTAAAGAAATCACATTGCAACAAGAACAGCTCTTGGTTTACATTCAACGTTAACCATCGAAACTTTCTTTCACAAGGGCTAAATAAATTCCTTGAGCAATAAATTGTTGTAAATCAAGAAAAAAGGTACTTCTCGATAAACCTTTTGACTTTCATTGCAGTTTCCCTGTGGGTAAGCAGTAAGTTTACAGCCTTACAATGTTCAAATCCTGGATTTGATCCCCTGTTGCGGAGAAAGCGCAGATAGCCCATTCTGAGCTTTGCGTTGAAAATTCAACATCAATAAAAACTTTCACGATCAATCCAATTTCGAAATTTTTCTTTTACCATCGTTATCCATGAAAGAACTATATATGTTTTTGTTTTTGTATTCACGACACTTTTCGAATTACTTCTGTGGCATCTTTGAATAACTTATTAAGAAAACACAACCAACTAGAAGTCTAAGATGTCAAGACATACCTTCAAACCCATTAGAAATTTCGTTCCAAAAGAAAAAGTTACCCGGTCTATACTCCGTAATGGACAAAGAAAAGATTCCGACTCCCTAATCTTGGCCCTTATATAACATTCGCTTCCAAGGGACCAACTGGTACGATATTTCAAGCATGACTAGCCTGTATAAACCATTAGTTATATTTGTATTAAGAACCGCATAACCGAACTTTATTAATCCGCCACTGTACCTATTCCCGACGTCCTCCAACATGATTTTTGAATAAAATGGACGAGGTCATTCAAACGTATCAAAGTAAACTTTCAAATCCGTCTTCGTTATGTACGAGTAAGTATAAAATGTTTACATGGCATGATTATTGGCTACGAACAAGACTGTGTACTACATTTTACTGATGTAAAACGATAACTCTAAAAAGACTTATTCAACAGCAGATTTATACTTGTTCTTGTTAGAGGGTGATAGGGTGGCTCAAGGTAAAAATGAGCACGTTGTCTTTTACTGATCACAATCTAGGTCATTTTGAAGTGTTACCTTAAAATATGCATTTTATACTTGTTTAATATTCGTGACTCAGTCACTGTCTGTATGCATTAAAAGTTCTGGTAATCAACCGAAAATAATCGTTATCTTCCGTTTTTAGCAATAGTAAGAAGCTAACAGTAAACATATCTGAAAACTATGATTTCTTTTATTTTATCTTTTCCATTTTGTTCTGGAACACTTCTCTTCAATGAATCACTATAATGTTATAAGCATACCTTATATTTCCGTCGACATCACATAATAATTGGATCAGCTTGATTGATTGTTTAGCTGTAATATTACTACAGCTGTGGTTGTTTATAAGGACATGATTCCAAAATTAGTTGTCTCAAAAATACTTAAAATGCTCAGTGATTTCCTTTGTTTTTGCATTTTTAAATGGTTGCAAATAACAATGCATCCTTTCCCAAAGAAAATAACATTAGAATCTTAGTGATTATATATGTAATGCAAACAGACCGTTTCACTAAGGATATTAAAATGAAATTGAAGCTAAAAGTAACTATTACAAAATCAAACAAGATCAAACTTACCACTCGCAGTAAGTATTCACATGGTACAACTTTAGTGGTAACAATCTGTGGTAGAAATACACAATACAAAAACCGTTGGAGAAAGTCTATCTATCAGATATCACCATATAACGCTGATGAATGAACTCTGTTTCCATTCACTATAGGCAGCCAAAGTTGATAATACGGTAACTGCCCTATAATACTATTTAATAGCTATCAACTTTTAGATTCTACATATTTTTACACCTGAATTCAACACATATTTTACATTACTGCAACTGAAGTTAAAGAGGGACTATATAACTCTTATATACCAAAACACCGCGTATTGTACATTCTTATTAAATCGGGAATTAGTTTCTAATACAGTAATATGCAGATGTGAGTATAAGGTTTGCAAAATAATACTTTGATTCAGTGACCGTACAAACATTTGCTCACATCAAAGTGATGTTTTCGAATTAAGAATTTACGAAAATGACTACGTAAAAAGTTAAACTTAAAATGAACTTCACTGTTGTTAAAGAGAAAAAAAAGCGATACCATTTTTTCAAGTTATTAGAAAAACAAACAAACTATAAGCTATAAATCATTTTCAATAAAAATATCTAGGGCTATTTTATAATGTCTTGAATTTCATAATTCTGGTAAACAATAATAATATATACCACAAGCTTGGTAACATCGAGATTTTTGCAAAAGCTTTTAAAAGTGTAATTATTAGAACTTACGTCTGAGACAGAAACACCATGGAATTAAAATTATTGATAATTTAAAAGAGGCGGGTACTGATTTAGTGAAATTCAATAAATTTTAATTAAAGTATAATTCTCCGTAATTATCAAACCATGTGATGTTCTCAAATGCGAGAGGTGTGGAGGTTAACAATAGTACGTCTAAGTGATATATCATGTCAAGTTACTGTAGATAGAACTGTAGTGTATAACAAGTTTACTGCTAATAGTACGTCTAAGTGATATATCATTCCAAGGTACTATAGCTAGAACTGTAGTGTATAACAAGTTTACTGCTAATAGTACGCCTAAGTGATATATTATGTCAAGTTACTGTAGATAGAACTGTAGTGTATAACAAGTTTACTGCTAATATTACGTCTAAGTGATATATCATGCCAAGGTACTATAGCTAGAACTGTAGTGTATAATAAGTTTACTGCTGATAATACGTCTAAGTGATATATCATGTCAAGTTACTGTAGCTAGAACTGTAGTGTATAACAAGTTTACTGCTAATAATACGTCTAAGTGATATATCATGTCAAGTTACTGTAGCTAGAACTGTAGTGTATAACAAGTTTACTGCTAATAATACGTCTAAGTGATATATCATGTCAAGTTACTGTAGCTAGAACTGTA
>NW_013666250.1:370886-382855 GCF_000517525.1 Limulus polyphemus
ATCTCTTGCACTAAATAAAGACTGTAGAGGATAATCTCTTGCACTAAGTAAACCACAATATTGTAGAGGATAATCTTTTGCAGTAAGTAAACCACAAGACTGTAGAGGATAATCTCTTGCACTAAGTAAACCACAATATTGTAGAGGATAATCTTTTGCAGTAATTAAACCACAAGATTGCAGAGAATAATCTCTTGCACTAAATAAACCACAATATTGTAGAGGATAATCTGGCCATGCCGGGCACATTAATCGGAAGTTAGGATACATGAATTTCGGGTTGGTTATTGCTGTTCTTATGTTGATTACAACAGTTTTAATCGGAAGAATATTTGTTGATTATTTAGGTCATGGCAGTCACTCAGTCAGTTGAAATGATGGTAAAATTGTTAACTGCCATGTTATGACATGGGGCTGCTTCATGTGATCGAATTACTGAATGACAAAGTTTTATTAGGTAAAGACCAATTCCACTATGCATTCCTAAATGCTCAAAAGCCTTAGTTTTGAAATGGCGCTTCGTACATATGTTTTGTGTTGCTTACAAATAAAATTATTTATACAATACAAGAAACTATCATATATATATATATACACACTCACGTATTTTAGTTTATAAAAACATTTTTAGCAGTTCCTTTCCTTATAATATCTGCTGAAATTATGCCCCAAGAAAACTAATCACCGTAATGGTAAAACAGCTATATCAGTTTAAAAAACATGTTTGTTTACTACATAAATTTGGAAAATAGACCTCTATTGTTAGATTAAGGTAGATATCTATATATTTTAATTTTATCTATAATTTTGTGGGAAAAAAAAGGTTTTGATGTATCTGATAGTTTCAAAAATACAGTAACTATTTAAACTACTGAGCATATTTAAACAACTCTTTTTGTAAGGCTAGAAATTTTAACATTCATTACTAATCATTAAAGTCACATGTGTACAATTTCTTGCTTGAAATATTGGATAAATAGTTTTTAGTAACTTTGTATGTAAAATCGTTCTTTTCTACGAGTTATTGTGGTGCCAAAAAGTACACGTCTGCTTAGATATTTAGAGGTTTAAATCGTTAATGCTTTTCCTGCGTTTTTTTTTTTCTGTTTTCCATATATATCACTTTAAAAACTAGCCTTCTAATTCACTTAAGCAAACAATATAAATCTGATTTTTGTTTATCGTACTTATAATGAGAGCCAAATATTCAGGGTTTTTGTTATCACGGGTAATACAAAAGTGTAATAACATTTATTGGTGGTTTACTTAGTATTCTAAAGAAGCTTGATTTTCATACTTTTTATAAAGAGAGGAATATCGATATTTTATTTTAGTTTACCTTTTGCAAGAGATTATCCTCTGCAATCTTGTGGTTTACTTAGTGCAAGAGATTATCCTCTGCAATCTTGTGGTTTACTTAGTGCAAGAGATTATCCTATACAACATTGAGGTTTACTTAGTGTAAGAGATTATCCTCTGCAATCTTGTAGTTTAATTAGTGCAAGAGATTATCCTCTACAATATTGTGGTTTAATTAGTGCAAGAGGTGGTTAGGGCGCTCTACTCGCAATCTGAAAGTCGCAGGTTCGAATCCCCGTCACACCAAACATGCTCGCCCTTTCAGCTGTGGGGACGTTATAATGTGACAATCAGTCCCACTATATTCGTTGGTAAAAGAGTAGCCCAAGAGTTGACAGTAGGTGATGATGACTAGCTGCCTTCCCTCTAGTCTTACACTGCTAAATTAGGGACGGCTAGCGCAGATAGCCCTCGTGTAGCTTTGCGCGAAACTCAAAAACAAAACAAACAATCCGATGAATGTATTAGTATTTATTTTAAATTTTGTTTTTATGTATAAATTAATTTGTCCTACTGTTTACTATTTGTAAAATTTTCATTGTATTCTTTATTATACTTCATGGTTTATATATGTGTTAATTTCACTGTCCAGAAAGGTCACATTGGTTAACCTCTAGACGGAAAGAAAAAGGGTGGAAGTGTGGCAGTGGAGCGAGCACGAAAGCAGGTGTGAAGTACGGATGCTATTTAAATCAAATTTAATTGGGCGTTGCAACAAGGAGAACCTTAAGGAGATTATTGGAGGGAAAAGAGCCTGTGCCAAACTCCCCAAGCGTAAAATGGTAGTGAAAGTAACATTAAAATCCTTATTTGCATTGGATATCTAGTGTTGAAAAAAGAAAATAATAATAATTATAGTGAAACAAATGATACACAATAATTGATACTGATAAAGTACATAGTAAAATGACCGGTTGCCTCACTATGGTCGGCAGATAAGAATTAGGGATGGCGAAATGTTACCTAGCCAAGGCTCTAACAAACGTTCTGCGACGGGAGCGCTGGAGGAGAGCCTGTGCTTTAGGTGGTACTAAACTCCTCTAGCATGTAAATTTAAATAGGGAGTTTATTTATCTATTGAAAAACGTAAAAGGTAATTAGTGATATAAATACGTAGTACCGTGCTTTTGTAATAGAAACTTGAAGACCATATTTGTTGCTAAGACTGTGAGTAATAACGTATACGTTTGGTGAAAATGAGAAGGAATAACGTGAAATCATTGATAGAAAAAAATTACCAAATTATTCTAGATGTTTATTTTTTATTTTGAAGGTAATGCTGTAGAGATATTTACCGTGAGATTAATAACAATACATTGTAAGTTTAAGACTGTCAGTCTCTTCGTTTACAAGAACAAGCTCGTGGGACGATAAAACCTTTGTTTTTTCAAATCACTTTGTTAAACCGAATCTATTATTACAACTATACATAGAAAAAGTGGAAATAATTGTAACAGTAAAAACATTTAGTTATGATAAGGTGGAAAAATTGCTTCTTTATTATCATGTATAACGTTCCATGCAAGTACCTTTTAACTAACTACGCCCAGGTACAATCAATATAGGCTCTGTTTGTGTGAGCCTATTATTTTGAACATTATATTTTGAACTTGGGCTGTGTTGTTAAGAAAGGTATTTTAACTGCGGCTCATCTTAGTCGCAATTTTTCTGCTATATCAACTTTTCAGACAGAGTTGACTTTAGCTTGATTTATGCTAGTATGCATGCACCCTTTATATTACGGTTTACTTTTATTAGAATTATGTCAACAAGTACGTAAGAGAGGCATCTCGTAAACTTAAAGCTAAAAATATATAAACAGCTAAAAATGTGATGAAGAAAAATACATTCCACAATACAACGTTACGCCACTGTTAATGTGTCATTGTGTGGTGCATCAAACAACGATACACAACACATTATAAAATACAGATGACGAAATTTACATTGTTTTTAAAAACTGATAACAGCTTTCCATTTGAATAATATTACAAAAAATATTTATGGATTTTTTAAAGAACTAGGAACAGGTTCCAATCCAATTGATATTACAAAAAGTCCTATGGATATCGCCTCTTCTCATCATGTAGCAGCAGTGAAATGATACTGTGGCACTTCAAGATCAGGGAGAGAAGTTATCGCCCTTGGTAGTAGCATATCCTAAGTGTTTATCTTCAGCCAATGATACGAAAGAACGACGTAGTTGCCAACCGCACAATCGCAGTTCCTAAGAACTGAGGATGCACATTTGACACTGCCAACAGGTATGTTCTTCTCACGAAAACACACTCTACACTTGATGACGTCATCCAATTAATTGATGGATCCTTCTTTAAAACTGTTTGTAATTCAACTAAGTGCAAATACAAGTAAAATGTCTTGATTTGTATCGAACTGTGACTGTTTGGAGACAGTAGAGACAGACAACATCATGGTACCGATTGATTTGAACAATGATGAAGATTAGTAGTTGTCTGGTGTATCTTTTAGCTGGCATGATATTTTCAATGATGAACTCTACTTAAATATAGTATTAAAACAGTTTGAAAATTCCTCATTATATTTTTTGGTAATTTGTGAAATAGCAACAGAAGTTCTGGGACTCATTATTAAAAAACAAACAATATAGCTTGCATAAAGTATGGTTTCTTCTCTATTATTGCTTTTTATATATAATAGAAAAGCATACCTATGAAAAGAATCATTGTTTTTTAACGAAATTATTGTTTTGAAAATTCCTAGGTACAGCAGTACCTAACTGGATTTAAACAAGAAAGATACGAATTTTGCTAGTTATTTCAATTGCGCATTATAGCGGCCATTTTGTAGACGTCATCGGAGCTGTCTGAGACATCGTTTTATGAAGAAAAACACGGTAAAGAAGACGAAAATATTTCATTCACATGATTCATCGAACGTTTCGAAACAGACTTTTCTTTCACCAGCGAAGTATGAAATAAAAAGTGTACTGAAATGATATCAGTACATATCAAGTAAAATATTAATGGCATTGGAGAACACGAAGCCTAGAAAACCTTGATAAGGAAGAAGTGATGTTAGTGAAACAATTAAAGTATAACAAGTTTATTACTAATCGAGGAAGTACTTCTGTTGGAGCGCCATATTTGACAAAAAGAAAATATGAATCAGAAAAACATAAATTGGTAGCTAAGGAGAAAGATTAGTTTTTCTTTAAACAGCCACTGTGTGTTTTAACAACAGATCTGCTATTCGCAATACATATATAATTTTCACCGCAACTGTCCTGATACCACATTGATAAAACTTCCACCATCATGGTAGAGTTGTTACACTGAAGTGTGAGGAAAAGAATCTGTAAAGGTACTATCTACAAAGGTAAATGAAAACAAACTTCAAGTGTTGATCGTCTTTGTTTCTCGTTCATACGGATTCACACAAGAGGGAGAGAAGAATGGTTTCCAGCAGTAAAAACTGGCATATTAATTGCCAAAAAAAAACAGGGGAAAAGTTGAGAATCGTTATTATATAAAGCATATTAAATTTATGTACATAGAAATATGTCGTTATTACTTTAATGTTACATAATGTAATTTACACTAATTATGAATTGGCATGGTAAGAGTAAAACTACAGCTTAGCCGTATTCCGTTTTAAGTGATAGCATTTTAAAAACAGTATGGTGTAACTAAAATTAAAATACATATGATAACATGTAAAAAATAACTCAGTTTTAATAGAAACAAACTTAACCACAGCTCCTGTAAGCCATTTTCTTAGAAGTACATTTTTTGTTGGTACCTTGTGTTCGCAATAAATTGCGTGAACATAAATGTTAAAATATCGGGTAAATTAATATTACGCAACAGTTTCAATTAACAAAAGTCATATCATAAAATATCATTTCACGAAATGTCTCAAGTGTTTTTCAAAAATATGAATTTGATTGATTTTTTATGATCCTGTGTGTGTGTGTGCTAAAGTTCATATGTTTAATAGTTCTCGTTTGGAATATTATAAACGCATATGGCATAGTGCCCTACTTTTTATTACCTTGATTTTGAAAACTCTCATGCTCTCACCTGTATCTAACATGTTAACCTTGAACACGTCGGTTTGTACTATCTTAACAGTATTCAAACCAATCCTATACAAATGTCTACACAAAGTATTTAAGCATTACAAGTTTCTTTAAACTATAACATCAAAGGTAACACATTCTGAAATATGATTAGTTAGAAAAGATCACCAAATTCAATTCATTATGCTAAGGTAATCATAATAAATAGACTTAATATTTTGGAAAGAGTGATTTGGTAGGTAACTACGAATCGAAGTTTCTACAGCTCGTAAATAATGAAGTAGTAGAAACCTACCAGCTAACAAATGTTGTATCTGAATCTTAGGAAATAAAACAACAATGTATAATAGCAAACCAAAAACTTAATGCTTAGGTTCAATGAAGGTACTAAAATTGGTCATCCCATAATGGTTTGGTTTCAACAACAACAACAAAAGAAACTAATTCTATTATACAAAAAAAAAGTATTCAAATCCTTCAATTCTGTTTTGTGGGATATTATGAATGTCGATGTTTTCATTCAACACACATTTTTTAAACAATAAGTTATGTGTGTTTGATTAAATATGTCGTTTTTAAATGAATTATAAATTACATGCATGACAAGTTCGATGCTTTTAATGGTTTTAAAAAGAGCCGAATAGAAATAGATAAACATTATGCTGCAACTGTGTAATCATATCTAGTTAGGGCCTAGAAAGACCTGGTGCTTAGGGCGCTCGACTCTCAATCAGCAGGTCGTGGATTCGAATTCAATCACCGAACCTATTTGCTTTCATTGTAGTCTATCACTTCCAAATTAGCGATGGCTAGCGCAGACATCCCTGGAGTAGTTTTGAATGAAATGAAACAAACATATATAATTATTTCTATTTGAAGCATTGCTTGTTAAATGTCTAAGGCAGATATCAGGTTTTGCGAGACTATGAAATACAACTGACTAGGTGAATTTTAAATAAGTAAAATAAAAATATTCATTATCCATATATTTTAAGCAAATTACGTTTACTCATATTTTAGTTGACATCTTGAGAATCGTAAAGCTTGTTAAATATGAATGTCACCATTAGTAACAAATCATTTAAGAAACGTAAAAACAACATACATAGAATACATTAATAATATCATGTTTTTGTCACCAAAAACATGTTGAATAAATAAACACATGATAAGTATTCTGTGGTTTTATGTATCGAAACAATTTCTAAAGCTCTCAAAATGAAATATTTACATTCTGTATGTGGGCCACAAAAATCCATCACTCTCTTATTGGACAGGAAATAAGTTTAAATTCACATTGCATTTACTACACATTTTTTAAATTAACATTTCATAACTTGACAAAAGAAGTTTTCTACGGTACTTTCTAAATTGATGATTTTCGATAAATAAACATTTATTTTCAATTGGCAAGTTTATTCTTTATAATCTAGCATACATAACAGTTTCATTTAGTATGTATGAATAAAAAATATTATTTTTTATACTTTCTTATTATTTTACAACAGTTTTATTTTGCATAAAAAGGAACAAACCAGTTATAAAGTTATTTAAGAGAAATACGCTTATCATTATTTCCAAAGAACTAAAAGTTGTTATTTTTGTTTTTTTATCAAACTGGTCATGCTGATCGTGACGTATATTTCATTTAGTCCACTGTTGATCTTCTTAATAAAAAAGCAAGAAAACAGGTTTACACTACATCCTGTTGTTAATAACCCGATCTTAACAATAGAGCTTGCTATTAAATAGTTGAAAATGATAAAAATTTGGATTGTATGCTAACTCCTAGTTGTGACCCAATTTTTGTTTTGACCATATAATTCACATTTTCATCAAGAAAAACACACATTTTTAGTTTCAACTGGCGCACTTTCCTCACGTTCTTAATTTTAATGAAAAATCCCATCAAAAAAGTCCTTTCATAGAACACACAATGGTCATTTTTGAGGTTTAAGCTAATGATGAATCACTGTCGAATCACTAGAGGGCGTCATTTTGAAAAAAATATTCTTTATAAATCTTTAGTTTTACCGTTCTCTAACGGAATTAATGAAATTATTACAAGAGAAAAGATGTAAACAGTTATAGAAATAAAAATGAATAAGTGAAGAAGAACCTTTAAATTCTTCTCATCGTCTTGTATCATTTCACAAAAATATTTTCAGGAAATGTGAGAATTTATGGAATGTTAATATATGTAATTATATAACAAACAGATCAAGATGGATTAAACAAAATGGAAGATATCACATTTTTGAGATTTTAGGTTTTAGCCTAAATGAAATGATTTAAAAGTAAGTGCATCGAAAATAAACAAAAGTGAAGAAAAATATGTTGAAAAGCTAAGGTCATCCATATACGTAACAAGGAAAAATTTTGATTTCACATCTTTTAACAGTTCTCTACATTGACTTTTGTAATAGGCAAACACATATATTACTCATTGTGATGTAAGATATGGGTCTCATCGGTAGTGAAGTGTATAAAAAACATCGGTAATTTGAAGGTTAATACTTTAAACATATGATTTTGTACAATGCAGTTCGGGATTCAGTTTCTTAATGTAAATGAAAATGAAAATGATCCAAAAGAAATTTATATATTTATTTTGTGTAAACAAACATAGTTATGTTTCTCTCTTCAAACGGAGCGATGAATATGTAAACTATTCTGAATGTATGAGGCTTTAATTCATCTTGATAGTTTAGCTGTAAACATGCATATATATAGAGGTTGTAATATTTTGTGAATGAAAAATAGGATTTTAAACAACTTCCTTCCGCGTCATGTAAACGATCCAAAATATGTCTTTGTTTCTTTGCTAAACTTGCGATTATTCTACTTACAATAAATACCTCTTTGTGTTAATATCCGAGATATCACAGAAGAGAACATTTCATTAATATTGCAGTCACTATGAAACCATCTATTAATATTTCACGAACTTTATTGATTAACAAAACTTAAATAAGATACAATCGGTTGGCGGTATTTATCACCGGATTTGATTAGTTCTAAGTCAGCTTTTATATGATTTTGGTCCTTGAAAGTGTCGAAAAGACAAGTGCCATGTCATCAACGATTGCTACTTGTCTTCTAGGTAATTATCTGGACAATAAGCAGACAATTTTCAATAAAGAAACGATTGACAAAGAACATTAGAAGCGGGAAGCGCCATATGCCCTTACTGCTTAGGATATATGTATTTGAAATATTATACAAGAAAGTCGTAGCAGAACAGAATTTAAATAATGGATTAATATCTACTTTACAAAGTTGCTTTAGTATAGACGACTTCTAAATGAATCATTGTTTGATTGTTTGTTGAATTCCCTGATGTTGAAGTGATAAACAGAGGGACGGCAGCTAATCAACACAACCCATCGCCAAATTTTGGACTACTCTTTACCAATGGATAGTAGGACTAACTGTCAGTCCGTCACATTAAACGTCACCATGGTTGAAAGAGCGAGTATGTTCGGTGACATGATTCAATCTTATGACTCACAGGTTGCAAGTCAAGTGCTCTAACCAGGTCAAAATTCATCATGAGCTATTCACTGGTTCATACGAATAACTTATAATAGGCAGTTTCAAAGCTTGTTGGAAAAAAATTTATAATAAAAAATAGGAGGCAAAATAAATAACAACTAAATGATGAACAAATACAGCGATACCAGTATCTTAATTTGTCTACTAGAGAGTAGAGCAGCAATTTTTCAACGCTTTTATCTACATATATGGGTTTATTTGAGAAATATACATACACACATACATGCATAAATATGTATTACTTAAGTGTATATATATATATATGTAAAGTATTGAGTACTTTATATCAAAATGATTTTGATTATGCAAATAAGCAAGTAACTTGACAACCACAGCCGACATTTTTTTTTGGCATTTCGCAGACAGTGTGATGCCATCTAAAATCGATCGCTTTTGGGATGGGTAAGTAACATCCTCTCCCGACGCAAGATGTTCATACACTCAGATCATAAGTACGAGAAATATCATTCGATTTGCCAGATTTATCCCTATGGATTTCTGTGCGATCAGACTGTTGAAGCAGGGGCTGGGAAACCATCCTCCTTGTGTATTAAATGGCTTAAGGAAGGCAGGGAGCAATGGTGTGCTCTTGACATTAGAACATTACGGAGAAGAACTTTTTACAATATAATCTACGCTGCAGGGTTATTGAAGAGATGCATAGTCATCAGATAGAGTTTGGCCAGACGTGATGGCATGAACTGTAACTATTGAGTGAGGATCCAAAATCATCTTGATATAACTTACTTGATCTCTGCATGCATCATATATTATGTTTTTTGTGGATTAATCTCTCTTTTTTTCTGATTCTCTCCTACTTCTAATCAATTGTATAAGTGCAAGTGGTGTGAAGTATACAGTTTAACGAAGTAAGGAAATATATTTAGTAAGCTTTTCAGAAGCAGCGTCATTCAAATGCTTATTGAGAGGTGTTATAATATATAATCTTTAAAGCCACGTGACTACATAGATCTTTTACCGCAGTATAAAATGACTTTCAAAAACTGTTAGTATTTTGTTGTTGTTCTCAATCGTTTCATTCCGGATAGTGTTGGAGGCCAAATTATTTGTTGTGAAATACCTGGTGCAAGGCCGTGTTAAGACAGGCATGGTACGGCCAAGGCCAAGAAAGTATTCAGTGTTCCAGAAAGATCTAATGTGACTTTTGTTTTGTTTTTTGCACTTACATAGGCAGCAAAATTAATGTTGTTATACTACAGTACGTTACAGCTGTAGGCAAAGGGCGTGTCTAAAAGTTTGCAAAGCATCTGTATTTAGCAGACCACAGTTAGCCCTTTGTGTAGCTTTGTGCTTAACTACAATTATTGTGCATTAACTTATCCTCCGCTGGGACAGCGGTAAGTCTTCGAATTTACACTGTTAAAATCAGGTGTTCGATTCCCCTCGGTGGACAGAGCAGATAGCTTGATGTGGCTTTGATATAAGAAAAACATAAAAAAATCGCTCTATGTTCACAAAAGTAAAGTTGTTAGTGTGTATAGGACCCATGTTCGGGCATCACACAAAGTGAGGAATACAACACAGATAAGATTCAAACTCAAATCTAGTAGTACTGGATTCGGATTGGTTAGTAAATGTTTCAAGTCCAGTAGATTACACCATTAATATTTATAAAAGTTAAATAATTTGCCTAAGATACAGAAAAGTCAAAAATATAAATGTGCCATATTTATATGAGTTGAATAACAAATTATTGAACATAACACCATAGCACAGTAACATGTTTCACATATCCATCAACTTGGTATATTACCACGGCCTTCACCACATTATCTGACGTAATGTTCGATAATAAAACCAAGCTCCAGATCGTTGAAGTAGGTCACTCGTATGGGTGTTTCTGGCAATTTTAAGTAGAAAAAGAACCTGTTATTAAATAAAATAGCTCTAGCAAAAGATGCATTTACGTTACATTTGGCCACACAGAAATCGATTTTTCATAAATGCCTTTTTATGCTTCATTGAATGTTATAAATTCCATGGATTTTTCTTGGATATATATTAGATATATAACTTTCTTCTGTGTTTCTTTATCTACTTACTTTCCGTGGCGATTGATGACATAGATGATATAATTGTGGTTTGGTAGTTATATGTAGAAAGAAATTAGGCAACATAAGTTAAATAACAAATCAAAATTGACAAAAAGAACGTTCCTTTCTCTTCTTCAGTCATGAAGAATGGCTCATGTAATTTTATATATAGAACTTTAAAGTATCTTCCATTATAAAATATACACGAAGTGACTTAGTGATAAAATCTCCCTTTGGGTTAGCAGTAAGCTCATCGACTTACAACTCTAAAATCCTGAGTTCGATTCACCACAATAGATAGCGCGCATTTAGTTTAATGTGTAGCTTTGTGCTTATAAAACAACATCAACCTGTGGCAGAACTGAAAATATATTAAACAACGTAGTTTTATATTCAAATCTTTAACATATGATTAACTTTTTTTTTGTATTTCAAAACATCATTCCTGTGATTTACATTTGCTGTCATTCCACAAGGGTAAATTTGATCAGTAATAATTTGTACTTGTGAGTGTAAATAATGTATTTTAAATGTGATAACTTTGAAATAATTTGTTTATTATTGGTGTTAATGTTGTTCTCTGATTGTAATTTTGTGTCACACAGAACAGAAGATGAAGTATGCGTAAATGCAATTGTCTGGTTTATCAGTAACAATGAAGATCATGACAGGATCATACTCCTGACAGTCTCTCTCTCTAAACCTCCTTACAAGACTGAAGACAGATTTTGTCCAAAGAACATGGGTAAATCAGTTGAAAGACTTGAAGGATCATGTGATAACAACCGATATTATAGGTCACAGCGGCTTATCATTCAATGAAAAAGTGGGCCTTATAGCAACCCTTGTATGACCTAGTAAAATTTCCGAAACTGTAGCTAGAACTGTAGTAACTTGACATGATATATCACTTAGAGGTATTATTAGCAGTAAACTTGTTA
>NW_013666250.1:383855-385498 GCF_000517525.1 Limulus polyphemus
CTTAGTGCAAGAGATTATCCTCTACAGTCTTGTGGTTTATTTAGTGCAAGAGATTATCCTCTACAGTCTTGTGGTTTATTTAGTGCAAGGGATATATCTATATGTTTCTGTAGATTTATTACAGTGAGAAACTAATTGGAATACTTACTTATACTGAGGAATATAATTCTATGTTTGTGTTGCTTAATTTTTGCTGTAAAAGAAATACATATCTCTGTAATCTACTTATGGTGAGAAACGTAAGTCTGTGGTGTTATAATTAAAGTTAATTACTATGATAATATTATCTCCATACCTTTAAATGTTCACTTACAGTTAGAAGCATAACTACGTGCTTTTGCAGTTTAATGAAATATTTAGCTTAGATCTTTTGAAGCTAACTTGCTAACTTAGTGTAAAAACGTATTTCTATAATTTTGTAGTTTATACAGAGTAAGAGACATAAGTCCCTGCTTTTATAGTTAATTAGAATAATAATTTTACCTCCATACCATTAAAGTTTACTTGTGCTGAGAAACACGACTATGTGTTTTTGTAGTTTACTTTAATTAGAAACATAGCACCAATATGTTGTAGCTATGTTGCTACTTCAATGTAAAAATGTTATCTCCGCAAATAGTTTATTAACAATAACAAGCTTACCTCCATACTTTTGCAGTTTGAAAGAACTATGAGACATAGATCTGTTATTTCCTACCTTACTTTGTATGAAAATCCAGTTTCCTCTTTTGAAGTTTGTTTGTAGAGTTAGCACAGGTATATTCCCTTACAAAAATTGAAGCATGTTTATTCAAGTATTGATGACGTTTCTTTAACACGCATTTCTTCATCGCTTCTAGTTTTTCCAGGAAATAAAACATTGTAAACATGTTTCTTCAAGCGTCTATCGATGAATTTATCATAAAACGTTAGGGTAGGTACAGAAACACATATTTTACAATGGACACAAGTCGTTTCAAAATGTTCTGCTGCTAGATTTTTATTTTAAAGACTTCCCAGTTACCATTCTAGTAACCACCCGGCAGAGCCTGAATCCATTCCAGTTTACGTATAATGAGAGACAGTTCCATCTTATTTTGTTCTATTCTAGTAACCACCCGGTAGAGCCTGAATCCATTCCAGTTTACGTATGGTGAGAGAAGTTAGAACAAAAAAGATGATTCTAGTAACCACCCGGCAGAGCCTGAATCCATTCCAGTTTACGTATAATGAGAGACAGTTCCATCTTATTTTGTTCTATTCTAGTAACCACCCGGTAGAGCCTGAATCCATTCCAGTTTACGTATGGTGAGAGAGAGTTTCATCTTTTTCTGTTCTATTCTAGTAACCACCCGGCAGAGCCTGAATCCATTCCAGCTTACGTATAATGAGGGACAGTTCCATCTTATTTTGTTCTATTCTAGTAACCACCCAGTAGAGCCTCAATCCATTCCAGTTTACGTATGGTGAGAGAAAGTTCCACCTCCTTTTATTATAATAACCACCCGGCTGAGCCTGAATCCATTTCAGTTTACGTATGGTGAGAGACAGTTCTATCTTTTATTGTTCTATTCTAGTAACCACCCGGCAGAGCCTGAATCCATTCCAGTTTACGTATGGTGAGAGAAAGTTCCACCTCCTTTTATTATAATAACCACCCGGCT
>NW_013666250.1:386130-398282 GCF_000517525.1 Limulus polyphemus
AAGAAGTGTAGCAAGAATTTTTACTACAAACAATATTATTGTATGATAATTATTGTGGTTACTTAAAATTTGCTTCCACAAACCACAATATAGTTACTAAATAAAGTTTTTTTTTAGTATTGTTTGTGTCTCGTCACTACTATTGGAGCCATAAATCTAAGTTTATAGAATCTTGTTTCTTTTTTTACAAACATGTCATATAAAATCAATAGTAATTTTGTTCGCAAAATATACTCTTCATTTTATAATATTTATTTATCATTATAAATAATATACATATATATAAATATCAGTGTACGTTTGTTGGGTTTAAATGTGACTTTAAAAACGACATCAAATTCTAGGCTAAACTAGCGTTTAAAATGTAGTAGAACTTGATGAAATGAATATGACGTCAGTTGTTTTTTTTTTTGTTTTTGGAAGTTAAGCACAAAGCTACACAATGGGCTATTTGTGCTCTACCCACCACGGGTATCGAAACCTGGTCTCTAGCGTTGTATGTCCGCAGGCATACCGCTGTGCCACTGGGGGTGTGTCAGTTGCAGTTGTAAGAGATAGGTTTGTGGTTAACAAAACGACGTTTGGACAGACTGGTTAAAGAGATTGTCATTGGTTTAGTTCATTCTTGATATAACAAATGTGCTATGACAATATCAAATTTATCATAATTTAAAACTTGTTTTTGTACAAAATCTAAGATGATTTTTCCAATAGAAAGAACGCTTTAATTGCATTTCAACTGCACTTTGTTTAAATCCTTTGGTAACAATGCTTTATGGTCAATACCAAAATTCATCAGAGCCGTTAATGAATTATTAGTTGAAACATTATTTGAAAAGGCCATAAGATTCGAATAAAAAAAAATGTGGCTCAAATTTCAGCAATGCAGTTTTTTGGTGAAAACTAAATTTAATTAATGATATATACAAGCAACAGATGGCGTTGCAATATCATTCTACTTTCAAATTTGTTTAAACGTGTACTTGAGAAAAGAGACCAAAACATTAATAGTAAGTATTTTGGTGTTCGGGCAAAATGATTGTATATATTTGATAAACATGTGTTGTATGTGCCAGAACAAACAGTGAAGCATGCCAGAACAAACAGCGAAGCAGAACTAATGTGACTACAAAGGGTAACCTAATAAAAAACGCATATTTTTCACCATGTAGTGTCGTTGATAAGTTACTGTAAAACATATGTAATCTTACTTATAAGTTTCACAGTGATCAGACATAATTACTAAACAAGATTAAATTACTTTATACTTTGTATTTATAGATACCCAGAGTTTTGCAACTGAACCTATAACGCAGGGAGATGAGAGTTTAACATAAGGAGGTAGCTTAAAACAAATATTAAGTAATTTAGAAAAATATTAGGATTTAAGCAGTTTCTATACTTTACGAAACGTAGGAAATTTAAATTGGGTGGTTTCATGGTATGAACTATATTCAGTACATAGGAAGGGATTTTTCTAGTTTTAAAATGTATTATCTCCCTATTTCCAAAACATTAAGTCTATTGCCAGTATCATTATAAGGGAATTTAAACATATTAAAGAATCACTTGCATGTACATTTTCTCTGTTTATAAATATTTAAACGTTTTACTAAATTTTATTATCTCTGTATTCCATCAGTTCAAGGAATATCGTCACTTTCAAACACAGCTGTTAAGCTATGGAAACAAAACAACAACAACATAAACACGTCAGCTAACAGATGCTTTTTTTTATTGATATAGGCTGATAATATAAATTCTTTGTTCATCTTTCTTAATTAATTCAGTTAGGATAAATAAGGTATTTATATAACATCCTGAAACTGTAATTTTAAATTAATCCAATGATACTTTAAGTAAAACTAAGCAGAATATCGTGGCTTGGGAAATATAAATTATTATAACTATTAACTTATACCTATTAATAAGAAACAGGCCCGGCATGGTCAGGTGTATAAGGTGCTCGACTCGCAATCTGTGGGTTCGAATCCCCGTCCCACCAAACATGCTCGCACTTTCAGCCATTGGTCAATCCCACTATTCGTTGGTAAAAGAGTAGCCCAAGAGTTGGCGGTGGGTGGTGGTGACTAGCTGCTTTCCCTCTAGTCTTATACTGCTAAATTAGGGACGGCTAGCGCAAATGGCTTCCGTATAACCTTGAGGGAAATTCAAAACAAACAAGAAACTGGAATATAAGTTTTATATAACCTGTAGTTTCTGCGGTATTTATCAAAACTTTGACTTTATTTGTTAATTACACATAGTAGCATAAACAATGAAATTTCAGTAAAGAAGAATTGCAGGAATTGAAAAATATTAATGGAAATATTCTCATTTTTCAAGAGTACAAAAAATCAGTAACATATTCCGACCACATTTCCGTGTCACTATTTTAACGATAGATTCATACAATTATAATACTGGGAAATTTCTAGCTCCAGTTTTTAAGCCAGTAACAACTAATGTATATAAAGTTCTTGAACCATCTTCGATTGCCATTAAAATTAATAACATGCAACTTTCTCACGAATATTTTCTAGCGAATTGCGAGGTGTCACATTATTAATAAATACTCCACTTAAAGAAACCGAAAAAACAAACCTCTAAACTATTCCAAGAAGATGAGATTGTTATTGATTTATCAAACCCTGAACAAACCTGGTTGTCCTTGAGAAATCAAACCGATCATTTACAAACAGAATGTTGCCGAAACTTGTTTTTGTTTTGAATTTCGCGCAAAGCTACACGAAGGCTATCTGCGCTAACCGTCCCTAATTTAGCATTGATAGACTAGATGGAAGGCAGCTAGTTAACACTACCCACTGTCAACTCTTGGGCTACTCTTTTAACAACGAAAAGTGGGATTAACCATCTCTTTGTAACGTCCCCACGGCTGAAAGAGCGATTCGAACTCGCGACCCGCAGATTGCGAGTCGAACGTCCTAACCACCTGACCATGCCGGACAAAAATTCTGAGTTATCTTTCCTTTTGAGCATTTAAAACCTATATTGTGCTTTCAAGTCCGCATTTTTTCGGTAATCCATAACCATAAAGTGAACAATTAACTCAGATCTCTTACCTGGATTTCACAATTCTAACTATGATAGAATACTTATAAATTCTAACAAATGAAAGTTTATTAATAAAACTTTGATTATGTACTTTTAAATTTATCACAGTTTTCTTTAGCCCTGAAACTGTGTCAAGTTTTTAATCCAGTCAATCATCCCTTATCACTTATTCTGTAGTAGAAGCAATTTGATCATAAAACTCAGACTTCACAACCATTTTATGTTTATTATTTCTCCTCTTATTATGTTTTGTCATATAATATTATTGTACGAAAGTTCGGTTTAAACGACGAAAGCTGGCGAAGCATCAAAAAACATTAGGATTAATATTTTGTGATAAAAATCACTAAAACTGCAAATGTTATTTTCACACATTCTTTTAATTTGTCCATTTTTGATATAAATCAGAGTTGTGGGAAAATAACATTTCAGGTGTATGTCTAGTCTTCAGCGAGAGGCCTTTCGTTCAATATCAGAACTCGTCAGTTGGACTGGACGATGAGAGACAGAAGTTATTTTGTTTTACTATGCAATTTCATTGAAAACTGGGGGACCAGCAGATGGTTGAACCATTTCTTGGCCTATGAGGCCCAGTGGCTATGAATAATGAATGATCAAGTATAACTTTTACAGTAAAATAAAGGATTTCGAGACGGAAACTGAATGCTATGAAATGCTGGTCGTCGACTGTTCAAAACTTTAGTTAATCAGCGCTGAAGGTAAGAGATAAATGAAAAAGGAAAACGATCTTCAGGTTGAATAAATATATGATGGCAGGTTTTTCATAGTGGACACAACATGTCCAGAAACACCTTCTGAAAGAGACACCTCCATATTGAAAATATGGTTAGTTGGAAGAAGTTTTCATGCAGGATGAACTGGACAGTTTAACAAGTCAGCAAGGATGACATGATGAGTCTGATAGCAGCACGTGATATATTTAATACCAATCTTTTGAAGATGTTGAAGACCGTTGACAAATGTGATGTAATCATACAACAACTGTGTTGGACTGGCCACCCTTATCTCGAAGGTCGGACAGAGGTTATGTCAAGACCATAAGTCTTTCGTGATATAAAAACAAGCAGATAGTCATGAGGACGAATGAAGACCTTTTAATAATATAGGGAAAAGTGGTTCCAGTTAGAAACCGCAAAAGATTGAGTCGTTGTGTGACCTTGAAGTTGAGTGGTGTAAGTTGAGCCTTCCATGTGAGAGGCTTAATCTAAAGTGATACTCAGATATTTAACTGTGTAACAAAGTTGTATAGAAACATGATCTATTTTAACATTAAATAGATTAGGAGAATAGTTACTTCTGCTTGGACGAAACGGAATAGCTTTGGTTTTATGTATTTTGTAATCAGTTAATTGGTTATAAAACAGTGTATGACTTACATTCTCCGAAAGAGATCAGATTGTTATAACATTAAGTATGCTCAGTATTAAGTTATCTTCTTGAAAGAAGATCTATTCAACCATGGTTTTGAATATAAATGTTAGAGTATAAGAACGTCGAAAAGGTTAGGAAGTTTTTTGTTCTGTAACTGGCTCTCTACTTTCCTACACTTGTTCTATTACTCTTCGTTTGTCTTCGTTCTCTAAGTATTTCATGCTATCAAAAGTAGACAAAACTAACATTTAGCACTGTAATTTTATTGTTTTATGAAGTTTTGTTTGTTTAGATAGGTTAAGTAGTTTGCAAGATACGTTCAAAAGAAAAAAAAAAAGCTTAACCTTCTAGATGATAGTGAGCGAAAAATAAACACGTGTTTTAATTTCGGGTGGTGTACTTTGTTGTTTCTTTATATTTATCTTATTGTTTGTTAATATATATTTTTTTATAGCTTATGATAAGAATTTTCTATAATTTTGCAGATTATTTGTTTGTTTTTGTTTTTTCGCGCAAAGCTACACGAGGGCTATCTGCGCTAGCCGTCCCTAATTTAGCAGTGTAAGACTAGAGGGAAGGCAGCTAGTCATCATCACCTACTATCAACTCTTGGGCTACTCTTTTACCAACGAATATAGTGGCGTTGACCGTCACATAATAACGCCCCCACTGCTGAAAGGGCGAGCATGTTTGGTGTGACGGGGATTCGCACCCGCGACCCTCAGATTGCGAGTCGAGTGCCTTAATCACATGGCCATGCCGGGCCTAGATTATTTGTTTCCGTTATAATCCTAGTACACTTACAGTGGCACATTGTATAGAACTATGGAAATATATTCGTTTTAAATGTTTCTTGTTGTTTTTCGTACCAGATAAATTAAACTTACATTGGTTGATAAAAACATATCATAAAGTTTTGATTTATTTTTATTTTCTCTCTGAAATGATGGATAGTTTTTGCTGGTGTAACAATATTATAGTTGAAATTTGAAAATGTAAAAATGTTTATATTTAGTTATCAACATATTGTATTATAATTAAAATGTATATCATAATATTAGTCACAGAAAACAATGTTGCAAATACTGAGAAATTGTTTGCTATTACTGCCGCCCACCTTTCCACTTTTTTGGTCTGTGTGCTGAGTTCAGTGACCCCCCCCCCCACCTCCCTGACTACATGTAAAGTTTTTTTGTGTTTTTTTTTGCCGAGCTTCACTGTAGGATGCCGTTGAGTTAATCAATAATATTAACAGTTCAGGCCGCTATCTTCGACTCGGACAGAACATCGTTTCGTGAACTAGTCCGATTTTTAGTATGTCCCCTGCAGGGCCTTCGTAGTCATTCTAAAAAACAAGGTTACTTTGAACTGAAGGCTTCACAGTTTCGTTGATTGTAGATAACCATAAATTGTAGTAGTAGTAGGTCGTTGTCCAAGATTAACTACAGTTTTCTCCTTACATGTAAGTTCACACACACACACACGCCTGATTACGCGATAAAAGAAAGAATTCTGCCCTTAAGCCTGAATAAAAACACCTCGAAAGCTAAATTACAAGAATGTGAGGCGATGAGAGATAAGCTGCATTTCTCGACTGGCACTTGTTTGGGCTTTAGTCATATAATATGCACACATATATACACACTCAGACATACATATAACACTCTGTGTTTGAGTGTGAACGCTTTGTAATGTTTTTAATGTTACTTTCGTTTTTCTGTAGCATCGCACGAACACGGAGAAAATAAAATTTTAAAACATAGTACTATGACTGATTATTTCTCCATTTTTGTGTTGTCATGTGCAGTTAATAAAATGTACCCTGTTTTTTAAATATTCATTATAAAACTATGTGTTTTGTTAGTATATTGGGGAGGTGACCGCCAGTTATACTTTGAAGGTTCGTTTTCCTGTGGGGCCCGAGCATGTCTTAGTGGTTAGCATTCTCAGACTGTAAATCCGAGAGCTTATGATTTGCGGCCAACTGCGCACAAAAACATGCGCCACGCTTTGGGCCGCGGGTGCTATATAATAATGACGAACAATTCCCGTTATTTAGTCATACAGGAATAGCACAAAAGTTGACGTTTGGTAATGTTGGTTAACTACCTTCCCTCAAGTCTAACAATTCAAACTTAATGACTAATAAACGCATTAGCTATTTGTATTTCTAGACTTTCAAAAGGAATATGTTGCTGGACACTTCCTTATACTAATGCACCTTGTGGCAGCATCAGTAGTGGAGACGTCTAAAATTACCTGAATATTCCATCTTTCCTATTTTTTTGTTAAGTTATTGGGAAAGTCGAACATATTCAAAGGTGTATAGGGTTTGATTCTCTTAATATAATTCAGTTTACTCTTCTTATCCAGAACTTTTAGATATGTCTCTCAACATAATTGCTTACTGTAATGAATGATGTATTAACACAAGAAAAGAAGATTTTTCCAATATAATAGCTAATATTGCAGTGAGTTTCATGTAGAAAACTCAAACTTCTCTATACGGTGAATTGCAGTGTAGAGTAATAATTTATCATTACAATAACTGATACTAAAATCTACCCAATGGCAGAGAAAAACCCAGGTGATTTTCTCCATTATAACATTTGATATTGCTGTGCTGAGCTGTCATGTAGACAAAACAACCATATTTATCTATACTGTAATATGTAGTATAGTTTAACTGGTTTCACCTTGATTTTAATGCACTCGAAATTCTCATTACGGAAACTAGTGTTTTATAGCTAAGTAAATACGGCGAACCCAATAAGCAGTCGAACCTATAATCCTCAGTACAATAAGAAATAAGAAACACAATACTGTCTCGAAATAGAGACTAATAACTCTGAACCTCTCGATATCATAAGTACGGTGCAGATGTGCAATACAAATTAAAATCTCAAACACACTGCAAACAGCATGTAAACAAAACTTTATAAGCACTTTACACACATTGTTGAGAAGTAAACAAACCAATTGCAGAGTAACAAGCCGCCAAAGCACTTGAAAAAAGTCGGTACAGTAAGAACACAAATTTCATAAAACCATAAATTTGTTAATCTGGCTATCTGACTGAGTGATGTTGTTGAAAAGGTATAGCTCGTTCTTGCTTTCATCTTATGCAAATCTAAATGTACATGACGGAGTTAATCTACTTTGGATAAAAGCCTTTTTCTTAGTAAATACTAACGAGCTAATAATACATTAGCAGTCATGTTGCATGATTACTAGCACGCTCGGTGAGTTGCCAAGTAACAACCCGTCCTCATATCACATGTAGGTTCACAATTGTTTATGCGTACGCGCTTGATGATCAGCTAGATAAAACAAACAAACAAACAAAAAGTGGGCACGTAGATTCTCTCCATCCCGATTCAAACAAGAGAGGTTTTCTGCTCTGCACACCTCAATCAAGAGTTCTGTGTTGGGCAAAATAATTATGTCATAGCAGTCGGTGCCTAAGACGTGAGTCTTCTGTGTAAGGACGAACGCTAACACTGTCGAACTCTGACAAGGCTTTGCTCGAGTGTTCTGGACTGAAAACAAGAACGATAAGTTGTATAATTTACTTTTTCATTGTTTTCAAACTAAGTTTCACCTATTGGCATCTAAGGTTGTACTTGAAACAGTGAGATTTTTAAAATATGCCATTCTAGGAAACAAAACGAGAGAAAAAGATAAAATATTATGTTCATAACCTTGAAAAGTCTTTGTCCCAGTGAAGAATGCACTATTGCAAGAATAGAAATAAGATTGAAACAGTAATGCTGAATATGTGAAACAAGCCTTTGTCATTAATCCAGCCAAAGAAAAGATTACCACCTTGGATAGGTGGAAAAAAAACTATAGCAAAGATATCAGCAAAATCCAGGAAATGTCGAGAGATATTTCTAGAAAAACCTGCGAAAAGGTCAAACCGAGAGCCCAGTCACTCTCGAGAATTAGTACCAAAAACAAAACAAAAAAAAGCTATGAGATAAGTGTAAAAATATTTTAAATAAAATATTGAGAAGTAGGAATTGGAGCACCAAAAAGTAAGAAAACAAGGTAGGAATGGACGAGATAACATTACAGAACTTGGTGGTTTTTAACACAGTGTAATCTCAAAGTGGGTGTGGCCATCGTTCTGCCAATTCCTACTTCGAGTTTTACTTCGACTTTGATCCAATGATAGACTTGAATTGAGTTTTTATCAGTAGCTAATCCTTTCTAGATACTCAAAGAAATGTAAAAATTTCAGAAATCGACGGTTTTGATACTATTCTTTTGGCCCACCCCTTAGCAGTCAGATAGCTATAATGTCTCCCATAAACAAAGTATGACTATTGGAGTTTCCCATCTGACATCAATCTTATGATGTCATGCATTTGGTTACATACATGTATCTGTAGTTGGTTGCTGAAACAAAGTTTACAACAGAGAAATTTAGCTATATACACCTCTCATTTAGTTGGTGCTGTAATGTTATTCCGTCCATTCCTACCTTGTTTTTTTACTTTTTGGTACTCCCATTCCTACTCCCTAATTTTGTTATTTAATTTTTTTATTCTTGTAATACATTGAATTATTATTGTAGTTCAGTGACTGTCAGAAAAACACTGCCCTGTCCAAAACTTTCAGTGTGACACTTTGAATTGCATTACATTTTATATCATGATTTTTTTTACGCATTTAAATTTACTGTACTAAGTGAGAGTCGTGTGAGCATAGAGTACTTGAATTTCTTAATACAATCTATGGTTCTTTAACATATTAAGTGGCATGTATTTACACAAATTGTAAGTTTAGTATAATTATCATTTTAGTGTTCAAATCGCAATAAGGATAAAACGAACTCCAATTTTGTAGTGAATGTATATAGCGTTAACATCTTAAACTCAAATTACTTATTACAAAAATAGCATTTAGAGAACATCACGTGACCATAGCAAAACAACTATTCAGAAAAATATTTAGCATTGTAACCTAAAATAACCAATTTGAAGTTTGCAATATACGCATTAGAATGTGTCTATTAGCAGTCTAAAGCAACGAATAGTATTCATTAATGTCAGTCTTGCTTCGAAATGTTTTTCTTTCACTTTGTGTTTCGTTTATTACTTGTGTTCAAAAGCTATTTATAGTTACTTTCGGTACCTGTTTCCTCAAATACGTTATTTACTGAATCGCTTACTAGAGGTTTGTTTTAATAACTGTTATGTTAGATCTTTTATTGGCTTATAATCTTCATGGCATGGTATTTCAGTATTTAAAGCATAAGTGTGGTATCAAATTCAACTTTACTCAAAGGAGTTTGTAGTTTCTACTCCAAGTTAATTCTTTTAAGGCTACAGAGAAATATCTTCTAGTTACATAATCTAACCGAATCTCTGTACATACTTCCCTGGTTCATTTACATAGGGTTTCGATACCCGTGGTGGGCAGTGCACAGATAGCCCATTGTGCAGCTTTGTGCTTAACTATAAATAAGCAAACAAACAATCATTTACATAATGTTTCAGGCAATTTAAATAGCATCAACAAATTTAAATTTAGAAAATAACAGCAAACATAATGTAATTGCTTTTAAAGTTTATTAGAGGATTTTTATAGAATGCAGATGTAGTCTGCTTCTCAGTGAAGGTGTTCTATTAGAGAAATTTTGAACTTAAACTGAATTTGCATTAAGCAAACTATTTAGAAGTAAATATTGATTATGATGAAACAATAATATACCGCACGTCTATACAGTCAATCATTTGCTAGATTTTAAGAGACTTGTAATACTTTTGTAATTGTATAGTATAAGGTTTCACTTCTCCAAGAGATTACTTTTGTTTTTCAAAAACAGACATTATGCCAATGAGCAATTTAAGTACAGTGTGTGTGAAAAAAAAAACCACAGTACATTTATATTCTATTATTCTTTGACTTTTCCTTTAAATAGTTGCGTTTAAATATGTTACGGATCTACATATAAAACTGCAGGAAATTTAAAGTAGGTTCTTCCAGCAGTTCTCTGGTTATTAGACTGGGCATATGCCTTGAACAAGCTTCCTGTATGACTTTCATCCACTTTCTTATCCTCTCCTTTGACACTTGAGAGCAGATTCAAGTTTGATTTGTCAACCATGTATCCTTCAACCGATCAAACTGTAGGAGCCACGGATATATCCGTCGGGATTAATTTTTTCTTTTCTTGTCTCGGAGATATCTTTCGTTGAGGTATAATAGGAGAAGAAATATCCGGCAGTTGGCTTCAATGAGAAAAGGTTGGATATATATTAAATTAAAGATTTTAATGTTATTACTTATAGACTTCACATATTAAAATATAATCTAGCGAAAATGAGTTATGAAGCTGGAAGCGTACTGCATATGTTAACAAAACAATATATATATACATAGATATATAGAAAGAGAGAGACAGAGATGGATGGTACAATAAAAATTATGATATATCTGTACATAACATATTTCTCAGAGAGATATCAAGTATATGTCTTTTAATGATTGCTAATCAATGTCAGTAAATTACATAACATATTTCTCAGAGAGATATGAAGCATATGTCTTTTAATGATTGCTAACCAATGTCAGTAAATTACATAACATATTTCTCAGAGAGATATGAAGTATATGTCTTTTAATGATTGCTAACCAATGTCAGTAAATTACATAACATATTTCGCAGAGAGATATGAAGTATATGTCTTTTAATGATTGCTAATTAATGTCAGTAAATTTTTGCTGTTAAAAGATACATTCTATCTAACTCTTTCCATATGTATACACATGTTCATATATATATATATATATATATATATATACACTCAAAGAGTTTGTTTGTTTGTTATTTGGCACAGAGCTACACAGAGTTTTAGCGCTATAGCTCCTCAAGCTTACTGCTGAGCCAAAAGAGTGCTATACTGAAGAAGAAAAAAGAAAACTGTAAATAAGGTCACATTTGAACGTCAAAATAATATTTATGTTTTAATAATAATCAACTTTTCTTCGTTATGTAAAATACACCAGAAAAGTTTATAAAGTTCAAATATTTGGACGGATTTACGTATAGAGAGTAAATATAGAAAGGATGAAAATAAAGCATTATTTTACCGAAGATTAATTTAACAAATTACTTTAATGAACACAGGGAATTGATAACACTGGGCTTTCGTTAATCTTTATAGCTAACCAGAAAAACTGAAACAGAAAATTTAAGTTGCGCAGTAGTATCAAGTCTCTTGTTCGGTGTTTGTCCAGGAGGAGGTACCAACAATGGTACACTAAAGTGCGGGATAGACAGAGGAAGTTGTAGAGGATCGGGTGTAGAGGTTACAACTAGCCCCATCCCATAGAGGTATGGGAAATGTAAGTCTTCTGGATAAGAAATAGGGGATCGAACCAACGTCTGAATTCCTCTAGTTATGGCAAGGACAGTCGAAATTATAGCCTAACATATAAAAAGAAGATAACTTACGACAAAGTAACATACATGAGCAAGAAACGTTCTGATACAATAAAAAATAACTTAGTTATATATATGTCAAGGACAGTCGAAATGATAGCCTATCATATAAAAAGAAGATAACTTACGACAAAGTAACATACATGAGCAAGAAACGTTCTGATACAATAAAAAATAACTTAGTTATATATATGTCAAGGACAGTCGAAATGATAGCCTATCATATAAAAAG
>NW_013666250.1:399282-400333 GCF_000517525.1 Limulus polyphemus
AGCCTATCATATAAAAAGAAGATAACTTACGACAAAGTAACATACACGAGCAAGAAACGTTCTGATACAATAAAAAATAACTTAGTTATACATATGTTTATACTCGGTATTGAATATAAGCAACCTCTAAAGAAAACTGCAAATTAAAAAAATTATAAGCAGAGTATAGGTTAAATATTTTGTTGAAGATAGGAAACAAAATTAGGGTTGACAGCTTTATAATCTGTACCGAATTCTGGCAAATTTCGTTTCTTTATATTTTTTAAATCTGTACTTAATTTTTCTCAATGCTTATATATTTTTAAAAGCATAAGATTATGGATACTTTATAATCGATTTTTGTGCTGTATGAGTAAAAAAATAGTATGTATTCGTTTGTTTTTTAATTTCGCGTAAAGTTACTCCGGAGCTAGTCGTCACTAATTTAGCAGTAATAGACTAAAGGGAAGGTAGTTAGCAAACATCACTCACCGCCAGCTCTTGGGCTACTCTTTTCACAAAGAATAGTGGGATTGACCGTCACATTATAACGCCCACAAGGTTGAAAGTACGAGCATGTTCGGTGAAGAGGATTCGAAATCATGACCCACAGCTTACGAGTTGAGCGCCTTAACCGCGAGGACATGCTAGACCAAAACAGTAAAGGTGTTCTACGTTCAGATTCACAAATGTATATGAACGAGTAAACTATTGACGTCACTATCACCAAAAGCAATAAAAAAAAAGCAAGTTGATTGATCGCAAAGTATGTTTTAAATCAATGACAGCAAATTCAGAAAACATCTGTTAATTGAATATTATAAATTGTTCATATTTAACAAAAAAAAAGAGAAAACACGTTAAAATATAAATTCTTATCACGAACAGATCTAATTATAGTTTTTGTGTGTCTCAATACCAAGTATAGTATACAAATTGAGCTTTAAGTATATATAAATATTTACCCATTTGATCATTTTTGGATTCCAACAGAAGAGCGACTGAAGCATAAAGTTTCGTGGTGAGTTACAGGTGAAGCTCAAAGAAGTATCTGTTTTACAGGTGTGAGTAT
>NW_013666250.1:400613-403705 GCF_000517525.1 Limulus polyphemus
TATATATATATATATATATATCAGGTAAGGTCATTTTATTCTGGCTTGCATGGTTCATCTTTCTTCATTCAATTATGTTTTGCTGTTTTGTTTTGATCCAGTGTCTTATGACTGATATTTAATACGATCTGATCCTGAAGAGTACTCAGGGAACATTCAAAGGACGAGAAATTCTGGTTTAGCAGTCCTTCTGTGGTTTAAAAAAATATCATTCTCTATCAGTGAGGTAAAATGATATGTGATATGTACTTTCTGTGTTCCAATACCATAGCTATAACTAACTAGTAAGATCATTCTCGCCTTCTTTCTAATTTTATTCATTTAGATAAATTTCTATTTCGTTTGTTTAATTTTATAAGCCTGTAATTGTGTTTTCAAGATACTCATTAGTTACACATAAATAATCTGTTCGACACAAAAAGAGTTAGTTGAGAAAGCTTGTTTGTTTGAATTTATGCACAAAGCTACACAATGGGCTATCTGTGCTCTGCCCACCACGGGTATCGAAACCCGGTTTCTAGCGTTGAAAGTCCACAGACATACCGCTGTGCCACTGGGGGGGGGGACGTTGAGAAAGCAACTGAGAGTGTATTTATTAATTGGACAGTACTCAAGAGTCCTTTATTTCTTCTTCTTCTTCTGTCCACCAGTGGCACAGCGGTACGTCTACGGACTTACAATGCTAGAAACCGGGTTTCGATACCCGTAGTAGACAAAGAACAGATAGCCCATTGTGTAGCTTTGGGCTTAATTACAACCAACCAAGAAATCTTCTTATTATACCAAGTAAAAACACACACACACACACACAGATATATATATATATATAAAGAAAAGAATGTATATTATCCACGGACGTTATCAAAAGATCTTTCAATGCAAAGTGATTAAATCAAGTACTGATTTGACGTCAGCTGTAAAGTCTGAGTATAAGTTATCTGAAAAGATATTAAGTCGTTTGTATAACTACATGCGCGTAAATATTTTACTTTGACATCCTGTAACCAGTAATGTCATTTTGTATTTTAACCAGAATGGCACCTTATGAGACACACGGTTTTTAACTGAATAGTGAGAATAATTATCAAGTTAACTTGGCTAAAAGTGCTGAATTTGTTAAGTGTTCATATTGCAGTTGGAACCATGAACCCTTAGATACGCAGCCCAGTACGCTAACCTCTAGACCACACCCGGCCTGTCTGTATAAATCATGAATGTATTCGCTTATGATGCTTGTATTTATTTCATCATGTGGTATATAAACGGAAGTCCATAAATATTGGTAATATGTAAACAAAATGTTAATAGGTTAACGTTATACATAAAAATTATACGAAAATCAATAAAAAAACAAACAGCCAATGATGCGTTTGTACCAATCCTTCATCTTTTGTTTGTTAATAACCTAGTAATTTTATGTTGTTTTACAGAGAAACTAATTTGTTTTAAAATGTATTTTTTAGTAAAAAATGTGTAGGGAGTCACTTCTGTTGTCCTTTATATAAAAAATATACCTTATTTTCGTATTTTTTGAGCAGCTAAGAATCAGTGGAAGTTTTAAAGACAATTTTCGAGTTTTAATAATTTTGTATGTACATATGAAAACAAGTGTTGCATTTGTAGTTTGTTGTAAATTTCATTTTAAGTAAAAACACAGACATATCGGATTTTACGAAGTATCTGACTTAGTTAAAATGCTTGAAAACTTGTATAAACCATACTATACACTGTTTCTTGTTTAAAATTTACATTAAATTTTAAAATTTTGTGTTCATATGTCAACAAAAGTAAGTAATATTATTCGGAGTTATAAATGTCGTAAATAATTCTAATATGTATTTAGTTGTATAAAATTAAACGGTTCTTATATTTATGAACATTTCTTGAAATGCACGAATAATTAAGTCAAAACAAGTTAAGAACACTGCAAGTATATTTGTTTTTTCAATGCAACATTTACGTGTACTTTATTTCATAAAATCATATACATAACCACAAATATACATTTTATGATAACGAACTAGAATCACAGCGACAAATAGAGCAACAGGCGGAAACTGTACCCAAGCAAAATACATCACACGAACGAGGCAATATACACACTTAGATCACAAAGAAACTCAGTTATAAAGCAGGCAGAATATTCAATTCAACTTGTTGTAATAAAAGGATTGTTGAAATAAACTGTGTGGATTGCATTTCCAGCTAATAACCAAAAGCATTTGCACCCAAATATTTTTAACGACCTCAAGTAAAAGTGTTAAAAGACAAGATTGACAATGTATACAACAACTACCCCAAACGTCTACGTTGAAGTTTTATTTGATTTATAGATGGACAACTAATTCACATAAACGAGCTAATCACCGTAAAAACCTGATCACCCCTACACAAGCACCACAACTGAAGACAAACAAAAAGCACTACACAGTAATAAGATATACCTGAACATATATATTCTTCTTTATATATATATATATATATTTATTTATTTGTTTTGTTTTAACTAGAAATTCTGAACAAGGATTAGACCAATGCAAGCTGTAAGGTCGAAACTTGATAAATAAAAAAATATATTTATCCTGCCAAGTCTTGTATAAAATGAATTTGAATTTGCTGTAACAATTTGATATGAATAAGTTAGCTATAGGAAAAGGATATTTATTTTTAAGTTTCAGAATTCCTACCTAGAACATTTAAAGTTAATTGTTCCGTTGTCGTGCCTTTTCGAAACTTTTTAAAAGCATAAATGGCAATTTATTGTTCAACGAAAATAGCCGTCGGATGCCACACGTAGTTTGCTAACTTTGCTGGTGACACGGGAGCATATTTAGCAGCTGCAAAAAGTTCTTTGGCTGAGATGGGTTTTGAAAGAGTGTCAGCTTTAGAATGAGGGTGAGCAACAGCTGCGGCAACCTCTGGCAGTGAATATACTGTAACATCAGCAGGGTTATCTCCTGGTTTGACACCAGGCTCATTGCTCTTTACAGATGCTACAAAGCCTTCACCATTAGCTGAGTAATCAACGGTTCTCTGATGTCCGCTTGCATGATGGAGACTGTAAGATCCCTTTATTTTGGCACCAGCATCTC
>NW_013666250.1:404623-413510 GCF_000517525.1 Limulus polyphemus
GCAGCAACAGCAGGAGCCTCAACTGGAGCAGCAACAGCAGGAGCGGCTGCAGGAATAGCTGCTACTCCAGGAATGGAGAGAAATTCAACATCGGCGGGGTTACTACCAGGTTCTACACCAGGTTCGTTACTCTGAACTTTTGCCATAAATCCACCAAGTCCAGCAGTGTACTCTACAATTCTCTGACGCCCATCCTCGTCATTTAAACTGTAAGACCCTTCTACGTTTCCAGTGGTATCTCCTTTTTCAGACCTAGAGCTCAATCCAGTTCCTGCACCGGCTGTATACATGAAGGAGAACGGAGACGGCTGTCCAGAGATGTTGATATTTATTAGTTATAACAGATTAACGATCAGAAAATGTTTTAATTCACAACAAATATGCATACACTGAAGATAATAAATAAATAAAAAACAATATTATACCGTAGAAGTGCAAAAGTTATTTAAGTTATGATTTGATTTTACAAATCGTGTTTGATTTGCTTAAGTTAATTATAGGTACACAGATAAATGATTTAAAGAATAATGTTTGCGATAACTACAATACGCAAATATAAACCCTAATTATTTTTAGTTTAGAAATAAAATACTTCCTCTCCATATTTTCTTCTTTGAGAGCCAAAAGTCTTCAATGTTTTATGAAAGTATTTTAATTATATTGAATTAATAGTTTCCAAGCTTACGGGTATAAAATACAGATAAATATTAACGTACTGGAGCAGGGGCGGCAGGGGCAGGGGCGGCAGCACGAACATGAGCTGCATCAGAAGCAGGAGGAGAAGGAGCTGCAGCAGGAATAGCTGCTACACCAGGAATAGAAAGAAATTCTACGTCAGCAGGATTGCTACCAGGTTCCACACCAGGTTCGTTACTATGAATTTTTGCCATAAACCCATCGATTCCTGCATTGTAGTTTACAATTCTCTGACGTCCATCCTCGTCCTTCAAGCTGTAAGATCCTTTCACTTTTCCAGTTTCATCACCACTCTCGGACCTTGAGCTTGATCCAGATAACTTGATCAAAACTGAGCTTTATTGACACACAATCATAAATCAAAATAATTAAATTTTTACAGCCTTCTCCTTTCTCCTTCTTGTACACCGCCGGTGCAGGAAGAAAGAAATATAAGTCAATAAATTTAATTAAATGAGGAAGGCATTTTATACGATAAAAATCATAAGAAATACTCTGTTACTGATTATATTGTAACTTTACGTTTAATTTTATGAGGAGAAATAAAATGATTGTTAAAAATAATAAACAATAATTACTTTTCTTATAATAAAACATTTATGATTGTCTTATCTGTCACAGATTGTTTCTTTTGCGTATAATAACTAAAAGGTCTTCAATTATTTTGTTAAAAGGTTGTAGAGTAGTTATTTAAATGTACAAGCTTATATAAAACACATTAACTAACTGGAGCGGAAAGTTCAGGTAGAGAGGCAGCAGGGGCAGGAGCGGCAGCATGAACGGGAGCTGCACCAGAAGCAGCGGGAGCTGCAGCAGGAATAGCTGCTACACCAGGAATAGAAAGAAATTCTACGTCAGCAGGATTACTACCAGGTTCCACACCAGGTTCGTTACTATGAATTTTTGCCATAAACCCATCGATTCCTGCATTGTAGTTTACAATTCTCTGACGTCCATCCTCGTCCTTCAAGCTGTAAGATCCTTTCACTTTTCCAGTTTCATCACCACTCTCGGACCTAGAGCTTGATCCAGTTCCTGCACCGGCGGTGTACAAGAAGGAGAAAGGAGAAGGCTGTAAAAGAAATAAAAGTTTATTGGTATATCTAAACGTAGTACCAGTAATGAAATATATATGAATAAATACTAAGAAAAATATTATGCGTAAGTTTTCGTTTAAGGCTTTGAACATTAATGCTTTGAAAATATGATATAGATACTATGTTAGTAACAGTTCTAAGACAGCGAGCCAACACAAATGTATATTGCAGATTAGACATTTCTAAAGCAAATCCGGTTAGGAATCAATATTTCAAAACTCCCTCGGAAAGGCAGTATGTAAGAATATTTAGTATGTTTCTCGTAATCCAAAATATAATAACACAGTATTCCATTACAATAGTATAACGTTTTACAGACAAAAACTTTGAATCTTTTCCTGGCGTTTACTATCGAAAAATAGTCGTTTATCTAAATGATGTTCCTTGATTATTGTTTGTAAAATATATTTAAACACAGAAATACACACACATATATATGTGTGTGTGTGTGTGTATTTACATATTAAATATCTCAGTATTTGTGGCTTTTTTATAATACGATTTACACATTGAAATTAAAAGTAATTAATCAATACAGTTAAGTAGCGTCAAATATTTACAAGGGCTTCAGCGGGTTCTATAGCTCTCCCAGCGTTAGCAGAGGGTAGCGCAGCTGGAAACGCTAAGGCACCTTCGGGAGCAAGAACAGAGACGTCATCGGGGTTATTTTCTGGTTTTAGTCCTTGTTCGTTGGTTCTGATAGTAGCAGAAAACCCATTTCCACCAGCAGCATAATCAACCATTTTCTTTTTCTCATCTTCATGTGTCAAACTATAAGATCCCTTCACTTTTACAGAGGAATCTCCATCCTCTAATCGTCTGTGAGACCCCTTTCCAGAAACAGCGTTGTACATATAGGAAAAGGGGCTAAACTGTAAGATGTAAATTACTGAATGCCGCTCCAAAAAGGTTAAATGCTGTTGTCATAATTATTGTTATTTTATGTACATGTATTTTGCTATTTATCTTTTATATGTATTCACATATACATGTATTAGCAAGTCAGATATCCTACAGACCCAGAGAGAAAACGAATAGCGCAATTACAGAGTTTCTCCAGTCAATTAAAAAGCTATTAAACATGAAATATAACTCATATCAACAAAGTACTTGACGTAATATAGTATTCTAATTTTATATTTATTTTTCTTTTGTTTAAAAATACTCGGAATGTTCATCTTTAATGTCCCAAGATTAAATATTTCTTATTTAATATAATTGTGATATAATTATTTACAACAATGTGTTTTGTATGGGTGGTACTGGCATCCTCAAATCATGTGCTAAAATTAGCATTTTAACAGAAACATTTCCACAGCGAGTTGTATCTTCAGGCTGAGACCTCAAGTAGGAGAGATTTTGAGTTTTGTATTAGATAGGAATAAGAATAAACTAAGGCATTAAAAGTGATGTAAAATATAACTTATCCTTACATATGTCATTTGACGAAGTGATTTTGGGGCTGTAATTTTACTTCAGTGTAATATCGCATGTAATCTGTTTCACTAAATACGTTAAACATTGAAACGCTAAACATAATGTCTTACTTATTGTCCTACACAATAGTATATTACATATTTGGCCGAGCTGTGATTATAATTTACAGAAAATATGTTGAAGTTCATGAATAGTTAAAAAATAAAAATAGATAAAGTACAGAAAATTATTCTTACTTCTTCAGCAGGTTCAAGGAGACTGGGAGGAACCTCCGGTAGCGAAACTTCTGCTTTGTAAGCATGTGGCACTAAATGAAAGATAACACCTCTGCCTGCTGGTATTCCTTTGCAAGCTCCAAGCGCCAACATGGAACAGAAAAGAAGTATCTGTAAAAATATGTCAAACAATGATAATTTCCCCTCCCTTTGAATTATGTTAATTAAAACTTCAGTTGTTTCTTTACATAAAACGTGATTTTATTGCTTTAGGCATTTTTCGGTTACCATTCATTACATATTGACTTTATATAAAACTAAAAATTCCTTTTTTAATTACAAAAGAAGAAGAAGAGTGAGTATAATACCAAACTCTGTCTAAAAAAGGCTGTAGTTTCTTAAGCTACAGATGTATAATAACTGTAGATTAGGTTTCAATTTCTCCTACGGTATTGAACAAGGTAGTACTAATGATAATGTATGTTCAGAAATCTGACTTTTGGATGCTCTCCTTTATTTTAATACATATATATAATCAAGTTTTCAAATGTTAAATGCAGTGACTACTATTTACGAAGTACTTGCTAAAAATTGCAAAATTTCTCTACTGTAAAACCTAAATTAATTCACAGTTGATATAAAATATTTACTGTATTTCCTCATTATTGGATTAAATCTATATAAACTTATATACCGGAAAAGCGAAAGACATGTCACATCCATCAGTCCAGGTTATCCTGTATAACCAAAACATCTGTCCTACTTATCTTTTATGTTTCATCAATAATATATTGTAGCAGACAATGTATTGGTGAACATTATCCTGTATAGCCAAGACATTCTGTCCTTATTAATTTTTATGTTTCGTCTATTTTCTATTGTGGTAGGAAATGTATCGGTGAAAATTGTTTAAAATCGAAACTCTCTGTGCAAATTAAATATTTTAAATTCGATACGATCTATAATTCTTCATGATCTGTACGTACTATTCTAAAACATCTGTAACATTCTAACAAACATTATATTACTTATGGTGAAACGAGCTAATTTATTATCCTTTTTTGGAGTCAGCTATGAAATTGAGCTGGCCAGTTGTGTTTGTTGTAGTCTTGCCAATTTCTATATTTACAGAAAAACCTATGGCAACATACATACCCCGTGGACCATGTTGAAATGTTCTGCCATCCTCAGTGTTTCTCCTCCAGATGGATGGTGTCTAACGCTCTCATATAGCTCTCTCTTTTATATACCTGAACGGGAGAACATCTTCAAAACTCGTGGAAGGACAACAGGGTAAGGATGATCTAATTTCCATAATGACTGTACCGCCAACTGCTAGAGACCTTGAGCATTTATGCCGTAGCTCATCCTTCTAGCCTCGAAGACGTTGTGCACGTGAAAGGTGATCTGGTGTTATCTACTTTACCTCCACGTATACATGTTTCTTTCTTTCTCTATCATAATAATTGTGTCTGATTTCTATCTGTGATTGGCATTTTTCTGCCATTTTCTCCAGATCTAAATCCCTTTGGATTGTTTTGCAGTTGCTTCGTCTTAATGTTATATTGATCATCTTCCAATTATTAGGCCTATGTGATGCTGTAACTTACACTAATAATTATGGAAACTTTTGGTTTATGTCATATAGTGTTGTTATTTTGAAAATGTTCATGGAAGTGCTTTTGAAGTTTTTCTTCTTCTGTAAAAATGTAAGCTCTCAACACCTATAATATTTAAAGAAAATATCCTGTTTTCTTTATCATAACTATATGTAAAATCAATGTTTTTTCTAAACTCTACATTAATATTTTAATTTCATTATTGAAAAAAGAAGAACTTTTTTAAAGGCTCCTGACAATATTAGTTAAACATATTTGTTTTCTTAGTGCAAAGCTACTCATTGGCTGTCTGCGCTGTGGCCGCCACCGTGAAACAAACTCCGGATCTTGCGTTGTAAGCCCGTAAACTTAGAGCTGACTAACCGGGGAACAATAAATTAAATAAAGATTCACAACGGTTGTGGAGATATCGCATAACTATAAAACATTTAGGGAATACTTTTCGATACAATATATTTCTATGCTCGCAAATTTTTGAACACCGTCGGAAGCGTAAGAGGATTTAATTTGATAAATCGTCAGCAGATTACTAGATAAGGAGAAATTACTGTAGTAAAGGTAATTTTATATTTCATTTCATATTAAGTCTAGCGCAACGAATATATAGGACTTGGGAAATTTTTGTTCTGATTTGTAGGTAATATAAAAGTAATTTGTTTTCAGTTATCATAGATGTAGTCAGAGTTGGATAATAAGTGAACAACTGAAGATAGAAATCGTAAAATTTGATCTTATCACACTAAGATTATACTACATATGCTTAAGTCATATACCTAACATATCGTATAGCGATTTTAATCATCTTATTTTAATCTATTATGTCTTTATGTTAGGAAAACAAACTTATACATGTATTAAATGGTGCTGAAGCAAATCGAAGAATAAGGTGCAAAGATGAAAAAATTAAATCAAATAATAAAAGGTAATGCTTTCAAAATTAGCCAATAGGAAGAATTTTACTTTTTCTACTGCTATATCCAAATAAAGTAGTTTGATAACATAGAATATCTTCCTCAATCAGCAAAGCGTTGGTGGCAGGAATTTGGGATAAGAAATCCCAGTTCAGTGAAACTTATTAAGGTTCTAGCATACGACGATTACAATTTACAGTTTTCAATTAGAGAAAAACTGGCCGAGCTATGACTGGCCACTTCAGAAATTCCGTAGTTAATGACAGAACTTTTTGTTGTGTAAACGAATCCGCAAAGTGAACCTTCTATTTTGTTAGTCCGTTGATGCATCTGTTTATCAGATTCCAACAGATCTTTAACAGATAGCTTTGAACCCCGCTGACCGTGACTAGAACTTTGCTACTCTTTGACATGTTATCATGGACCACCATTAATCTCTTGATTACTTGTATATGAGAGTTTCCGAGACGTTCGACTAGAAACCTATTCAGCCGCTGTGGATGCAACCACAATCAACTTTTTGACATCCCTTGTTGACAAGGGCAGTAGTGGCAGTAGTAGTAAGTAGCCTTTTGCCAGATCACAAGATCAAGAACAAGGTCTCCAATCGCAAACAGACAACAAAGAAAGGTTGCATAATTTGATTTGAGAAAAAAAGATAACCAACTAGTGTGTGTGACCGTTGATGGTAAGGTGGTGCGGACAAAATGAAATCAAGGGCTCATAACTCCTGACGGAAATATCTTACCATCATTCGGATACATCAGATTCCGGACTTTCCAACAGTGTATACAACACTTTCAACAAACAATTATCGGAATTTGTAGTTCATTGTTCTTCCATTCTGAAATAATACTTCTTCTCTGGTTGAAGAAAAGAACCCGTGTTAATAAAAATTCTTATTGTAATATGCACTTATTTTGATCTTCATATAGAAGAAATTTTCAGAACTGCTACTTCGTAATTAATTAAAACATGAAGAAAATTCACTTATACAAACTATTTATCTATATGTACCCCGAGTATCAGTGTCTATTTATTATGTAGTTCCATATCTTTCTCTTTGTATTATAATTCTGCTCATCTGCTTGTGTCTAATTAGCATTGTTTTCTTCTAATTATTTTTGTTTGTTTAGTACAGGCGTGACTTTTGAAGTATCTATAGTTACGATTTGGTTATCTGCTCTTATTTGTATTTTATCGAACTACCAACCTGTTTCTGTGAAATATCAATTTATACAAATGTAAAAAAAAAAATTAAGAAAAAAAATATGAAGTAGGAATGGGAGCACCAAAAATTAAGGAAACAAGGTAAGAATGGGCAGAATAACATTACAACACTTCCTACTTCATGGGCTTTTAGTAACATGGTAATGTTTCAAACTAAATGAAAGATATGTGTAGCTAAATTTGTTTGTTGTAAACTTTGTTTCAATAACCAAGTACAAATACACGTATGATATCAAATTATGTGATCATAACGAAATGCATGAAATCATAAGGGGAGTGTTTGATGTCGGAAGTGAGACAGGAAACTCCAATACTCATACTTTGCTAATGGGAGACATTATAGTTATCGTAACGGTAAGACGTTGGCCAAAAGAATAGTATTAAAACCGCAGATTTTTCAAAAGTTTTAATTTGTTGAGCATTTAGAAAGGATTAGCTACTGATAAAACTCAATTCAAGTTTATAATTGAATCAAAGTTCAAAGTAAACCACAAAGTAGGAATAGGAGGAAAGATGGCAACATCCACTTTGATGTTACACCGTGTCAAAAAATACCAATTCCTACCTTGAGTACTTACTATTTGGTGCTCCCATTCCTACTTCCCATTTTATTTATTTAAAAAGTGTTTACACATGTCTCATAGTACTATAGTCTCACTTAGTACTATGTCTCGAGAGTGACTGGGCTCCAGGCCTATCCTTCTCATATCTTTTCTTACCTATCTCTCGACATTTCCTGGCTTTTGCTGATGTCTTGGCCATAGTTTTCTTCCATCTAACCAAGATGGTAATCTTGTCTTTGGCTGGACTAAAGGCTTGTTTCGTATATTCAACATTACTCTTTCCAACCTTATCTCTATTCTTACAGTAATGCTCTCTTCGCTAGAACAAAGACTTTTCAACGTTTTCAACATAATATTTTCTCCTTTTCTTTCATTTTGTTTCCTTGAAAGGCATAATTTAAAAATTGCAATGTTTCAAGTACAACTTTAGATGCCAATAGGACATATTTAGTTTGAAAACAATGCAACGGTAAATTACACAACTTATCATTCTTGTTTTCAGTCCAGAACACTCGAGTAAAGCCTTGTCAGCCTTCGGCAGTGGCAGCGTTCGTCCTCACGTAGGAGACGCACGTCTTAGGCACCGACTGCTATGACATAATTGCTCCTTCCAACACAGAACCCTCAATTCAGATGTATAGAATTGAAAACTTCGTTTTCAAAGGTTAGATCATAGCTAGCGCCTAGATCTAGAGAATCTATGCAGTCCACGTTTTTATATTTACCTAATAGAGCTGCAGGCTGATCACGTAGGGCGTTCGCATAAGCAGTCGTGCTCCCGCATGTAATATGAGGGCGGGTTGTTTCTTGGCAATAATGCTACTAATGTATTGTTAGCTCGTTAGTAGTGTTGAAAAGTGGTTATCGTTATTATCAAGGTTATAAATAAAAGTAAGAAAAAACGCTTTTATCCAAAGTAGCGTAATTCAGGAATGCTCATTTAGATTTGCATAAGGGGAAGGCAGGAAAGAGATAATCATTTCCAACAACGTCAGTCAGTCAGTCAGATAGTCAGATTAACTAATTTGTGATTTTGTGAAATTTTTGTTTTTACTCTACCTATTTTTTCAATTGCTTTGGCGGCTTGTTACTCTGCTGTTGGTTTGTTTACTACTAACA
>NW_013666250.1:413879-416790 GCF_000517525.1 Limulus polyphemus
CACATTATAACGCATTCACGGCTGAAAGGGCGAGCATGTTTGGTGGGATGCGGATTCGAACCCGCGACCCTCAGATTGTGAGTCGAGCACCTTATCCACCTGGCCATGCCGGGCCCTACTATAAGTACTACCGTACTTATGATATCTATTTTTATTCACGTTGTATCAACTTGATTATCATTTTGTCCATTTCTATCTGGTTGTTTCTATGTCGTATCGATTTTTATATATGTTTATCTATATGATCCAAAATAAAAGTCAAACAGGGAATTATATAAGAAGAATCAAAGTCAGATGATTATGTGTTATGTAGTTTACAGGTACAACAGAATGCACATCCTTTGTGGAATGTATTCTAACTGTAAGCTTTTTATTTGTCATTTATTAGATTAAAGGGGCTTTATAGATTACAGCGATATGTCCCTTAAGTGCAGTATCCCGTTGGGACAGCGGTAAATTTAAGGACTTACAACGCTAAATTCCGGGGTTCAATTTCCTTCCGTGGTCCCAGCTCACTGTGGCTTTGCTGTAAAACAAACAAATGAAAATTTTAGGTATAATGCATTTGAACTGTTATGGACAAAACATTGTACTATGGTTGATAGTTGTGTATATTAGAAGTCGTAAACAAATATTTGTTCTTCAATACGTTTCATTTTATGTACTATAGGTAGAGAATATTGATATGTCATTTGGGTGATGCCCTTTAATTGCATATATTAGTGGTTGAACAGAATTAGTTATATAGACTGTAGCTATAATTAAGAGCAACGAGGTTGAAAACTAGTTTACAAGCAATTTATCATGTGAAAAGGCGAGTTTAGTTTTGTCCTTAGTCTTGCTCATAAGTTATATATTTAAATTTAAGTCACGAAACTTTTAAAATAATTATTTTGTGAATTTTTTGCACTTGTAAGGTATTGCTCTTTAGTACCACTTTCCCAAACTTGGCTTTCCTGCACAGTTTTTAGCTAATGCTCCTGGACAGTTCACACTTTACATAAAAAAAAAAACATGTGTCCTTGCCGTGAGCGTTTGTCCTCCAACGGAAGGAAATTTGAAGCATCTTCGATTGCTTTTTATAACTCAAGGTTATACCCTATATTGCTGAAAAAGTTTCCTCACGCACGGTGCTTAAAATGTAAACATCGAGAAAAATAACTATTCAGTTCGAATGATATGCAGTGGAAAACTATCCTTCCTTCAGAGATGAGTAGCTAATATAGATAACGCTAAAATGTTTAATATTTTCATTCTAAACTTTGGTAACGTCCCAACGCTAAGTACAAAAACTCGCTACACAATAGCACTTAGATGGTTTCATATTCACAAATTCTGAGAATAAAGTGGTTAAAAGAAACTTAACCCTAGAAAATGTTTTCTGTAAATAATAAGATCACAAAGTTTAATATTGCTCTATAAATAAGAGTCAAGCGACATCAATGATGAAAATATCTACAAGTATTTTCGTTGTACATACAAGAAACATTTAATGCAAAAACAAGTATTTTCGTTGTACATACAAGAAACGTGTAATGTAAAACAAAAATAACAATACAAGGTCAAGCTTAAATCTATATTATTATTACCTCAGGTACAATTTGAAACTATAACATTTATCCGAAGTAGCAGGACTGATTAAAAGCCTTATTTTTATTATAGGCAGTGTTAAATGTGAAACTGACAATATTCAACAGAAAAATACAACTGTGATGGTAAAGATAAATAAATGAATGACGCTGCGAAGCAAAATATCCAAGTTGTATAGAATAAATATTCATGATTTGCTGTCATCTTTTATGGAATTTCATCAAAACATGTATATTTTGATTACTCTTTTTATCTTTGCTTTCTTATGTACGATTACAACTTTAAAAAATATGGAGATAACACTCTTGACTAGCTCCCCTCTCTAAAGTTGTCAAGGTATCACTTTTTTTCAATATTATCAGTTCTGAGCATTTCTCCTGATATGTTTTGTGTTTATTTTACATGCCAGCCTTATCGAAAGTACAATATTTATCTCTGTGTGTGTGTGTGTTTATTTTATACACCAGCCTTCTAGAAAGCGAGAAAACAGATTGTCGTTCAAGACTACGTTTAGAGTTAATGTAGTAAATAAAAGTGCCTTATTCATTATACCATGATTTGTTCATTATTTATTGACAACTTATATGTTTAAAAGATACATGTTTATTTGTATAAAAGGGAAAATACAAACGTTGGTCTTGAGTGTTGTATATGTGCAATTGCAGCCAAATATTACGGATGATGGAGAAAAAACAAGGTCTTTGGAGCAATCAGTCATACTAGAATTTGAGAGAAATTGTCCTTGAAAAACAACACTGACTGGGCTTCATGCTGCTATGCATCTTGCAAATGGTATCTGGTTATAAAGACATGTAAACTTTATCATGGTTTTTGTCTCTGTGAATCCAATTGATTTGCCATTTAAATTTTTCAAAAGATCAAGGTATTACTTCAACAAATATATTATGTCTTTTATAAAATGTTTTCATAAAACAGATGCCGAGATTACTGGATCAGATCCAATATTTTAAAAGGGTGGTTCAATTTAGATTGTTATTGATAATTTGTTAATATTTTTTATTCGTTTCTTGCCTTCTTTGCTTTATATTAGAAAACTTCTCAGGTACTATCTCAACTTGCTCTCCAAAGTGTAAAATATTTTCGAAGAAACTTCAGTAGAAGTGCATAAAAATATGCAATGATGTTGAATGTACAATATCATTCTAGAATGAAAAGAAATTATAGAACGGTAAGCTAATCTGATTAGATAAATCCTCTGGATATTGTATTGTATTTCTGAAAGCAATAAATATGCTAAGAAGTTAACTACGACCCCTAAACCAGATCATGAATGAGGAAAGATGTGTTGTTGTAGAAACGA
>NW_013666250.1:417149-422870 GCF_000517525.1 Limulus polyphemus
TCTACGGGTACTGAAACCCGATTTTTAATGTTGTAAGTCCACAGACTTACCGCTGAGCTACTTGAGATAAATTATTTAGTACGTTCGTCAAAAGTTCCAAAATACTTCTTAAGGCCAAAAAAAACAATACAAAACGTTGACCAGGAATCATGTTAGTTCTAGCTAACAGTAAATACTTGACTTAGATTTTGTTCTTATGAGTAAACAATAAAATAATACTTATTAGTTTCTAAGTCGTTTTGAACTTACCATTTAGTAACCTAGCTTAAGTTAGGTGCATGAGTTATACTATGGCGTTGTGCCTAATTTACTATTCGGTATTATATAGTGGACAACTATTTAATAATGATACTACAATAGTGTATTCTCTTCTATCTAAATACACAATGTAATATCAGTGAAATAAAAATATACGTATTTTTGTAGGGAAATCTCTCTAAATATAAATGTTATTCATTCAAGCTCTATAAAGACAGAAATAAACCAAATATAAATAACCATAAATAGTTAAATACAGTGTATTTTTCTACTAAGCAAATATTGGCAATTTTACCTATTCCAAGCTAATTTAGATGTACGTTGTGTAATTAAGTCGCTGATCTTGTAATGTATCTTTATAGCAATACTCTGAAATAATTTTTTTGAGGATGGGTAACCAGATTAAATATATGGTAAAAACATTGTTTTGAAATATATATATAGTAAAGAATGTCGAAAGCATCAAACATAAAGAGATGTTAATTTTATAAATACTTCTCCAATGTGCTTACTACAAATTTTTTTTTAAAGAAATTCTAGTACATTTTACTGCAACATTATTATGCAACAGACATGACTCAACTACAGCCATCCTGGGCGTGGTTTTTCATAGCCCGTTACTTTCACTTTATCTTTTACTGAAATCTAATTTGTGCCCTTCAGGTATGTTTAGCTGGAGCACATGTTCAAGATCAATGTTAATTTTTTTCATGTGAACTATGTTATTCATAACCAAATATATTTGTATATATTTTTCCAACTGACTTATAATAATATTCTTCATAACCAAAATAGGTCAGATGCTAGTTTACTGAAGAAGAAAAATCACAAAACATCAGTACATCACTATTTATCCACTTAATACATTCCAATTTTTTATAAGTTTTATATTTATTATTCAACTAGTGAGTTTGTATTATAATTAAAAGAGCTGCGTAATTCTTATCATTTGTGTCGACTCACAGTTTGAGAGGTCACGGGTTCGAATTCCCCGTCACACCAAACATGCTCGCCCTTTCAGCCGTAAGAACGTTATAATGTGACGGTCAATCCCACTATTCGTTGGTAAAAGAGTAGCCCAATAGTTGGTGGTGAGTAATTGTGACTAGCTGCCTTCCCTCTAGTCTTTCACTGCTAAATTAGGGACGGCCAGAGCAGATAGGCCTTGCGTAGTTTTGCGCGGAATTCAAAACAAAATAAACCAAACTTATCAGTTGTTTTTGAGGTAGCACAGTTTTATTAATTTCTTACCGTGAAAAACAACGGAAAAGCTCGAACAAGATCTATAACCAAATAAATTTTCATATGTAATTTAGAACTGTATATAATATATATACATATATAGTTCATATCAATATATATTTCTTTCATTCAACTTATATTTTACTCTATAGTTTTAATTGACCAGAATAATGTGAAACTGGTAGCCTTCCAGTTACTTCAAGTTAGTTAAAGACCATCACAGAAATAGCAAATCTGAAATTTCTACTTACTGAACACTTAAAAAATTAACCTACCAATAAAAATTATTAATAAGAATACTTACTTCTAATTTTTAAATATTTTCCACTCTAACAGCATCCATTTTATATAATTCAACCATCCTGATGTACAGCTTACTGTAATGGAACTTGCTATCTCTTTTAATCAATACTTGTAATATATATTAGTCATTCATGTGATATATACTACTAAAATATAAATAATGTGTTTGAAAATGATTTCAAGTTTACTAAACATATCTTAGCTCTAGAATATACGGATGTATTAATGTTTAAGGCAAGTCTTATGTTTTTAAAAGTTGTTGTAACAACAGCGTAGCTCACCTTTATTACATTAGAATGGATTGGAGTACATTTTAAGGCACACCTTAGACTTACTAGACTTTAATTATATGATAACATTTAGTTTGCAAATTTACACTTTAGTACACTTAGGCAGTAAAATCAGTTTAACTCAGGCTTACTAAACTTCTATAGGGTATTAGTGACGTTTAAAGAATAACTTAAGCTTACTATATTTACACAGGGAATGAATGATGATTTACTAAAATAAATCTTAGTTGTTGTAATCTTCAAGCTACAATTTATGTTTACAATATGTAAAGAAATGTAAAAACGTTGATGACAGAATTCATACTTAGCTATCTTAAGGCGCAATTTAAGGTTATTAACTTATGAAGGTTTTATGCTAATTCCTTTGCAGAATTAAAATGGATATGTATATGAAGCAAACATGTACTATGACTCTGTACCCATGTAGTTGTTGTACGAAAGTAACTGCAACAGTAAATATGATTATATTTTCAAAATACTTTGGTTATTTATCACGGTACGAATTTAATATCGTGGCCAATAAACAATGTAACTGGTAAAAAATATATAATTTAATTATTTTGGAAAAGTTTAATCTTTCTTACATTTTGCAGAGAAATCCAATAAATGTTTAACGTAATACATAGATCATGCTTATCAAAATTCATATTTATAAAAGTAAATCAGTTTATTATTACAATTAATTTAAAATATATTACTGAGGCTGTATGTATTTACGTTTACTTTGATATAATTCACAATAAAAATAATAGTTTTAAATAAACTGTTCAGATAAACACATAATATGATTGGTTGAACACTATTTCATTTTATTCTTCATGTTACTCTTCTATATGAATGACCTTGTTTGTTTATCACTGTAGAATGTTACGTATGTTTAAACGTTTCATTAAACACTTTGCAAATGAAACAGTTTATCTCGTGCTGGTATCTGTTTAATATTCTTCTACAGAACTTAGAGTGAAAATAATTTATGATGCTTGTTAAGCTAGCAGGGAACATCTGGTTCAGGTCAAGTTTTACATTAAACTAATGAGATATTCAACGGGCATATATCTTAAGGCCATCTTTGTTGAACAATATCACCAACACTGCTTGATTTTTTTCGTACTTTTAAGAGAGACTGCTCTTCTTACTAGCTAAAGAGAACTGAGCTACAAATATTAGAACTCAAGGACAGCTAAGCAGCAGGTGTGCCCTGAGGATTAATGGAGCAAGGTCAAATACAAGCAAGTTGTTACTACCGTATTAGTTGTGAAGTTTCAACACGTCTTGCTTTCGTTATTTTTTATTAGCTTCAAACGGTGCAAGTTGTAACTGTAACGGGATTCCCCGTGTGCAGTGTTCATGAATTAGTTGAGAGATACTTACAGACTATGATTCCTTATCTGTTAAAATAAGAAACTTGACAAAACAAAGGTGTAGAAATAGAAGCTGATGTGAAGTAAGTTTTAGCTTTACTGCACAATATCATGATTGAAATTGAACATCCACATTTCCAGGTATTGTAAAAGTGTCCGATATCTCCAAATGCTTGTGACAAGAACAGATGAAAATCAAAGCTAGAATTTGGTTACATTTTCATACTGCCACCCACAACAAATAACTCTTAAGGCTCTTAAATAATTTGATCTTATCTTTCTTGGTATTTAGAACTTTTCTTGTTGTTTTTTTGTAAGTGTTTTGAGAAGAACTATACATTCAACTGGCTCGATAACTGTGACCTGAAAACTAGAATGAAGAAGTATGAAATTTAAATGCATATAAGAATTCTTACATTCCGCTATCATTTAGTTTCTCTAAGGAAAACACATATTCAACAAATTAATTTAGAATAACAAATTATAATAATTAAACGGTTGTTTATTCTCCAGGTCATTTTTCGATAAGAATTTTTGTCATAGTTACTCTCGTGAAATGAAATGATGTGAAATGTTCTTAACTGTTGAAACTTAATTGACACTCTTGTTACTGCAATTCTAACAAAAAGCAGCGAATAGCGTTGTCTTGATAGCTCTCTACATACCTTTATTTGAATTATTAGCCAAACACTTATCAATATAACTAAAAACATCTTAACCAGTGCTAAAGAATTAATTTTAGTTACATTAAGTACTACTGTTAACATTTCTCTTTTTACTCAATTATAAAACTACCTTAACCGCTTGGTTCAACCTCGTTTACGAACGTGTATATTAACACAGAGGTATACGATAATCGTGTATCTTTACACCCTACACGTTGGCTACATTGATGTAATAATATTATTTTACAGGAACGCTCTTATAAGGGAATGCTTAAAAATCAAAACTGATCAGTCTTAAAGCTTATTATGCATCAGGTTACACTGTGAGTTCGCTTGTTTTAACGCAAACACAATAGGCTATTTGCACTCTATCCACCGCAGGGAATCGAACCCGGAATTTAGCAATTAAGTCCTTAAGCTTACCTCTGACCCACCGAAGGACTATAATGTGGTTATAGTCGTTATCAGAAGTGACATATAAATTAGTGTTTGCATTGTAATTATTAATTAAAACAAAACCATTAACAAGCGTCGCCATATTTTCTAACGAACTACTATGGTTCACCTTTCCTATGAGTTTAATACATTTTGGTCATCTTTACTTAAAGAAAGTAAGAGCCGATTCCTTTTAACTTCATATATCATATATCATATATGTAAAAGTAGTATCATGTTTATTATATTTGTAAGAAAGTGTAAAAGTAGTATCATTTTTATTATATTTGTAAGAAAGTGTAAAAGTAGTATCATGTTTATTATATTTGTAAGAAAGTGTAAAAGTAGTATCATGTTTATTATATTTGTAAGAAAGTGTAAAAGTAGTATCATGTTTATTATATGAGAAGGAAAGAATGTGACAGTTTGCAACAGAAAGAACAGAAAACGACAACTTAAGGAAGTTCATGTAACTTACCAAGTGAAAAAAATTACAATCATGATAAAAAAATAACATAAAGTATCAGTTTTTTTAGATTATTATGGAAAGTAGAAAACTTATAGTTAGGTAACAAGCAAGGAAAAGTTTCAGTCAAAATTTTTAATCACATTTGCCAAAATGTTGTTGGTTAAAATCCAAACGTTCTTATCGATTCTCAGATATTTTAACTTGCTAATTTGAAATCATCGCACTACTTCTAAATATTCCGCCAGTGCATATTTTCCAATCATCACTTTTAACAAACACTATATAGTAAAATACAGTCTTATCATTCATTTATAGTTAATTTTAACCTTCTTATTACTTCTAGCACAATATAGATGTTTAGCTCCAATCATCCTCGAAACGTTGAATTAAATTCATATGATTAATTCTCACTTTTTCATGACTTTTTAACATTGATTTTAACCTATCTCGCACAATCGCATATTTTAATATATATATTACAATCTTACATAACATAACATAACGTTCTCGGACAACGTCGGACTTACTGGTCCATCTTGGCTGCCCCATCCTCTAAACTAAACTAAAACTATTATAAAAAATTCTTAAAGCCAGCCTTTATCATGCACATACTTATCAAGCTTACTCTTAAACTCACTTAAATTTACTGCCCCCACAACATCCGAAGGCAACCCATTCCAAAAGTCAACCACCCTGTT